>NC_081415.1:139423659-139723659 GCF_030272615.1 Cryptomeria japonica
CAACGATTGATATTGATTTGTAATTGATTGTAATGACCCATATGATGATCTATAATGAGTTGTAAAGATATGTGATGATCTATGATGTAATTCTTAGGGTTTAATAACTGACTAAGTTGTAATGGTTATTTATGTCAGTACAGTTGATGTTTCTTTTGTCAGTGGTTTTTAGAAGAGTGTGAAGCCGAACCAGAGTGTGAGAGATCTGCTAGAGTGTTGCAGATTTGGAATAGAATTGGATTTGATCAAGAAAGCAGTTAAGTTCTATACCCAGATCATTCACTGTTGTTCCATAACAGTTGCAACAGCTAAAATCCCTTAACCGAGTAGGTCCTAACAGGCCTTACATTGTAAATCCCTTAACTAGGTAGCTCAACATCTAAGTGTCAAATACTCTTGCAAGGTTGATCCTAACAAGTCAAAGTTCCTCATTAGGGCATCATTGTAAGCTTCTAACTGGGCTAGGCTACTAATAGGGCACATTCTAAAAGAGTGCACAATTTTTGTGGGTACCAATTCCCACCATGGTTTTTCCCTATTTGGGTTTCCATGTGAAAAACATGGTGTTCATATGGTGGATGTTTTATGTGTTGTTATGTTTCATTTTTAGTTTATGCATGTTTATGAGCACTTAATGTCTAGTCTTAATAAATTTGATTAGAAGATGATTATTAGTGATTACTGATAATGGTAAATAGTTTATTACTGGTTTATGATTGATTTGGTGACATTTTATAAGGTTGAGTTTTATGTTTGAAATTGTTGTTAATATTGATTCACTCCCCCTCTCGGTATTAATTGGATCCTCTAAGATTAACAAAGACACCAAAAGATAATACTGCACCAAGTGGTGACATTGGCACACAGGTTGATGAAAAAGAAAAGGATAAAGAAGAAGTTCATATTGAGTGGAAACTAGAAAAGGATGCAAGTAATGAGGAATCAGGTAAGGTCAAGGTATAGGATAAGGGCATAGAGGTCAATAAGGGAAAGCAGAAAATTGATGATGTCTCGATAATCATGGCAATTGACACACCAATGGACAAAGGAAAAAGGATTCTACCTCAAATCTCCATGAACTTTGATGGACCCCTTAACATTGGTCAGATGTCTTCGGCTAAAAAGCTGACGGTTTCCACAGCGTTTAGACTCAAGCTAGTCAAGACTTGGTTAAATCTGAGAGTGAGGACAAAAATTTAATTGAGATGTCTATAAATGTTTTACAAAAGGTGGTACCGGAATTGCAATTAGATCCAAACTCTAACCCATCTCATAGACCATCACAGTTGATTAAAAATATCAGTACCAATTTTGAGTCATTGGAAAAGGTAACCACCAAGCAAGTATTGGATAGATTCAAGGATGTGTGTATGCAAACTTTCCGAAAGATGATTGAAGATGACAGGGTCAGATTGAACTAAGGACTACAAACAATCTCTGAGGCATTGAGTGAAGGAATAAAGATATACAAGTCATACTTTATATTGCCCAAATTCACACCAGATATAGACAAATAGATCAGTGTTTGCCATGGCAGATTGATGGTATATCTCAGCCATTTGATTTCAATGTAGCCCTTACCAGAAGTATAGAGGGACAAGTGATGGCTCTAATTGATCAAATATTGAACCTAAATTCAAAAAAAGACAAGATACAAAGGCGAGTTGGTGAAATTTGGAACCTTATTGCTCCTTGGATGGACACCATGCTGAGCAATAAAGTAGATTGCATGAAGTCAATGGCTCAACCTGTTCCGTCAGACTTGAAATATGTGGAGTTATATGCTTATGTTTTCAGTGCTTTCATTACAAATTAGGATAACTTGAAGAATGGGTGGGATACCCAATTAGGATTTTTGAAGACTCTTTTTGTAGATATCTTCAAGTATGTATAGAATATCCAATATATACCCCTGTATATAAGTTTTTGAGTAGCACCCCAACTTTTCCATTATTGTCAAATGAGGAGAGGAGAGTAGAGTGAAAAATGTATATAGAATGATACAAGTTTCTAGTTGATACAAGTTTTTAGTTGATACAAGTTTTTGAGTTTTTGGTCTAAGGGGGAGCCTTATAAATTTTGATCTGGTCTATAGCACTTAGTCATTTTTCACAAGTGTTTCCATCAATGCCATAGGGGGAGATTGTTGGCAATTGACACTCATTGGGTGGATACCATTGCATGGTTAACAGATTAGGGTTTTCATTGATGGCAAATATCCTCAAAAATTCTACCTGGTAGTTATGGATTTTGGTAACCGGTAGAGTAAGTGGTCTGGTAATTTGTCACCAATATTTTAGGATAAGCACAACACTTTTGGTTTGAAATCTTTGCAATGATTGAGGTTGTTAGATTCGTGCATGGGATGATAGGGCTGACATGCAAAAATCATTTAAACATCATTTGGTTGATCTGTAAATGTTTTAGAGATATGGTCTAAACTAAAACTTGGTTACACGTCACATTGCATATTATGGATGGATGACTTGGTGAATGTTTTATTTTGTGATTGTGGATATATATGACCAATGTAGGAGATCTTTTTATTGCATGATATGAGGGAGTAGTGATTGAAGAACCTATTTGGCGTAGTTTCACGTGCGCATTCTTGATCCTGTAGCTGACTCGAAAGCAAAATAGGGCAGAGTTGCAGAGGTCTTATAGTCAAACTTTTTGGACTTAATCAAAACTTGTCCAGGCATTGTTTTATGATATTTTGGAGTTCAATAATTGTAGTTATTATTATAAATGATCTATAAGTTAGTGAGACTTCCATATTGTAATTGAACTCTTGGTTCTAGGTAGTGTGCCTAAATGCATGTACATTCCCCTTTTATAATATTTATGTACACCTGATCAAAGTATATGAATATTATGGGTTCCAATCCCACTGTGGATTTTCCCTTTCTAGGTTTCCATGTAAAATTATTGGTGTTATGATTTTGTGGTTGATTATCTTGTGTTCATACATTTTACTATCTTGCATTTTCTTCTGGTGGTTTGAGAATAAGTTTGAAAATTTATTTACTAGTAGAACATGGATTCACCCCCCTTCTCAGTGTTCCTTGATTCCAACAATCCCCATCAATAATAGCACTAAACTACTGCAAATAAAAAGGTGGTTGTTGTTATCACTTTTCCCAATCTCCCAAGACCCTGAATGTGGGTGATATGGTACTTCATGCAATGGTAGGTCCACCCAAGACAAAGAGCAAGCACTCTAGAATTATTTTCCTTTAATATTGCAGTATGTGAGCTATTCTAAACATAAAGTAGGTGCATGTTCATTTTAAACCCAAAATCCAAAGATGAGTTTGTGTTATTCAATTTTAAGCCCAATCATTCAAGAGTGTGTTTCACATTTTTTTTAAACACAAAATTGAAATGTTCAGCCATGCATGTTCATTTTTTAATCCAAATCCAAAAATGAGCTAAATCTAAAAATCTTGCAAGGGCACATTAGTAGTTTAATAACAACAATCTTCAACTAATCGTGCCTTCCCTATTCTTCTTCGCCACACACTGCAACAGAACATTAAAAGAACCAAAAAACTAAATAATAGAGAAAGAATACATAAACAAAAACTCAAAAATATTCAACAAATGTGCAATGTTATCAACACGAATGTGCAATAATATGATAGCGAATGGGAATTTTTGTTAGCATGAATGTGCATTAATGTTTAAGTGAATGTGCCAACCTGTCAAGGCAAATGTGAGATAAATTCATAGAGAAATTTCAAAATAAAATTTGGAAACCTACAAAATAGAGAGTTATGAATGAATGTGCAATGTTATGAATGAATGTCCAACACTTTTGATGAATGTGCAATTTTTTTGGCGAATGTACAATTTTCTTGGCAAATGTGAAACATTTTTGGTGAATCCATAGTGCTTTTAATGAATGCACAACGTTTTGATGAATGCACAACTTTTTTGGTGAATGCACAACATTTTTGGTGAATGCACAATGTTTTGGTGAATATGCAATGTTTTTTGGCAAATGCACAATGTTTTGAATGAATCCATATTTCTGTCAGGGTGAATGCATGCTTCTTCATGTCCTTCCATACAGAATTTCTAGAAACCAAAAAAACAATAGAAAACACAAGAAAATAAATCAGTTGTTGTTTCACGGCGGGTTCACCAATGTTTTCATGCTTAAAATCATTATAAAAAAATAGAGCTAATTAGACTAAAAGGAAACTCATGGATTCCTTAACTAATCTAGCCAATTCTAAACATAATTCAGTGAAATGGATGCATAATTAAATCAATTAATCACATGAAACTCCATATTCTGCATCATGTCTTCCATTGTTCTTCTCCAAAATTGCGTTGTAGGTGGCTCTCAGATATCGCACTGGTATTCTTGCATAGATTAGACACAATAATTTCAAAGATCGTGACTCCAATGAAATGGAGAAATGAGGTTGCTTTTATATATTTTTGAGACAGATTGTGTGAGAAATAGAACTGAATTGCTAATTGATAGTTAAACTAATTTGATTGATCTATTAACTCCTTTTGATTGATCTATTAAGTAGATTGATTGAAGAGATAACTCAATTGATTGGATGGATAATTGGATTGATTAGCTAGTTAACTGAATTGATTGAGGAGAAGAATGAATTGATTGAGAGATGAATGAATAGATTGGTTAGTCAGAGAAAGGTGACTGAGAGTGAAAAGTGGAAATTGAAGAGTTAACTGAGTTAACTAGTTAACTGATTTGATTAATCAATCATGATTTTCAACATGTGTTGTAGGATTCTTGAATTGAAATTCAATTTCATTTTTATTTAAATTTGAATTTGATTTTCGAATGATAAAATTGAAATGCACATTAACTTAAAATTTGGTGAAATGCAAATTTGGGAGAAATGAAATTAGATGAAATATGAATTTAGGGATTTGGAAGATGAATTAATTAATTAAATAATTTAAATGAAATTATTCGATCATTAGAAATGAAATTAATTAAATAATAAAGATTATTTAATTAAGGAATTAAATCATAATTAATTAAATAAATAATATTTAATTAATATTTGAGGATTGAATTAAATGATTAAAATGATTAAGGGGATGAAAATTGAATAATTAGTAACATTTATAATGATGATTAAATTAATTCTGAAGACTAAGATTAATTAGATTAATTAAATAAATAAATAATTATTTAACTAATAGGATGATTAATTAGTACATGAGCAATGAGACATTTTTAGGTGTCTGCAATATGCTAAGTGCAAAAGTATACACAAGGCACATTGATTGTTTGACAAAATGTTTCAAACTAATGTGATCTCATGGAATATTATGATTCCAAGATATTGACAAAAGGGTTATTGTAAGGATGCTTTATTACTCTCTGTACTAATGAAGCAATGTTGAACATATCTTGAGCTTGTAAGCTTTGATTGTGTTTTATTGGCATGTTGTCATGCAAGTTTGGTGGATGAATGTTGTAAATGCTTCAGTGGAATGAAATAAATAGTGGTATATAAATTACAATATCATGTAATCTCAAATTTATCCTATTTATCCCATCTTACATGTTTGGTTCTTTAAAAAGTGTTGTTTAGATTTAACAATTTTCTTTCAAAGTATGGATATGTTTTAATCGTACAAGGTATAGAAAAGGTACTTAATAAATTTGCAATATTTGAGAAAATAAGGTCCCATCATTGGTTACATAGGGTGCATTAATATGGGACACCAATTCTATATTCATCCAAAAATCAATGTTCAACATGTCAATGGACATAAAAACCAACATTGTTACAATGATACAATTTTGATGTTGTAATAATTAAGCCCTTCTAGCAAGAAGGACTGGGTGAGATTATTGCAAATTATTCATTGGTTAATCCCAAAGAAGAATTTTAGATATTCTTTATACTCAAACAAAATAGATTATAATGACTTGCAATGCACTGAGTCCAAGTAACCATATCTTCAATCATAGTGGAGGAATTTCAATAAATATGGTGCCCTATAATTCAACTATATCAACGAGGGGATTACATTGGCCTATCTCCCATATAATTATTAGTAATGAATCAACATACACAACATTGTCAAACGTAGAACTATGTTGGCCTACAAAACAAATCTAAAACAAACATACACAACATTGCAAATCATAATTGAGAAAAATCAAATTGTTGACAAACACAATTTCATTATAAATTACAACCTTTGAATCTTAAATTGCAACATCCTCAATGCCCACAAACCTAATTCTACTAAATTCAATTTTCACATTCCTTAATTTATACTTTCTAATATATTATAGTATTATGTAACATATATTTTACTATCCTCCTTTTGATATTGACTGTAATTTTAAATGATAACCCACCAAACTAGACAAGATGAGGAAGAAACTGAAAAGGTAGATAACATAAAACTCTTAAAAATATGACATCGTGAACTAAAAGCTGGGTATAATTACGACACAACAAAATACTAGATTACAGTGCACACTTTTCCGCCAAATTTCTGCTCTTTTAACTAAGTCACGTCCTTTTCCGATAGCTCGTACGGTTATCTACCCCCAAAGCAGGGAGATTATCTAAGCTCTGCCTAACAACAAGAAGGGGAAATCCGTCGTTGGAAAACAGAGAAGCTAAGAATTTATGAGATAGTGCAGGCATTGGGATTCTCATCACTGACGTAACTGTAACCGTAACCATTACAAGGCGGGTAGACATAAAAAAGTTTTGGAGTTTCTGGTTTTTTCTCTTCTTTCTTCTCATCCTCCTCCTCATCTTTTTTCTTCTCCTCTGCGGGACCCACGGTGAGCAGCTCTGCGTGGCCAAATCCGAATTTCCTCAGTCTTCCCGTCACACACACAGGGTCTGCATTCCCGATAACAGTGATCTTGCTTTCGTTCATCTCCACAACCACAGAATCCACCCCTGCAAATGAAAATTCTCATTCATCACATTACGCCAGCAAAGAAATCCAAGGTTAGAGCGAAAAGGAAAATGTAGGCAGCATACCTTCGATCGCTGTAACCACCTTGAGGACCTTTCTCTTTCTTTTCTCGTCCTCGATCGTCAATTTTAACACCATTTTCTGCAAATTTTGAACATTGGTTAAGTTTTTAGCATGGATTGAAATGGATTTCGATTTTTTAGTAGCAATCTGTTTGTGAATCTACAATTGATTTACAGTAATATAGGACTATATAGAAAATGATCTAATATTCAATTGTATTGCAAATAAAATACATAATTTACTTTTATAAAATTTGAACTTATGATGACCTCTGTAAAAATACACGTTTTCACCATTAAAACAAGTCAGAAACAGAAGTCACATAAGCATACAATAGAACATACCTGGGTATTGCTCAGAGATATGGGTGAGTCACATAAGCAGAGCAGAGAACATATCTTCATTTTGGTATCTTGAAAATGGGTTTTACTCACAGATATGGGTGAGGCTTTGTGCTCTTCTGCGGAACTTTTAGGAACATATCTTCATGTTAGTACGATTATTTTGGGGTTTGGGTGATGAATAAATAGAATGTTTAGCAAGCATTTTGCTGTTCTTCGCGGAACCCACTAAATCAAAAATCAATAATGGCTTTTGACGGGACATTCTGTGGGTCGACAGAGACCCGTCTTTCACGGAATTGAAAGATTATTATAATCCAATTCAATTCAGGATTCAGAATGAATTGAGAGCTTAGGAAGAAAGTAGGTACTAAGTTGACTTGGAAAACTAAAATCCGGTCTTTTAAACTTTTGAAGCTTCCTCGTATTTAGGTAAGAAGACATGTAGGTTAAAAAGATATGAAATTAATGACGTCTAGAAGGCCGTGTAGTTGTTGAGCCTAGAATGGTGAGAGTCGCGGCCGCTGTCATTTAATAAAACTATAACAAGTGGAATTTTAATACGCACATGCTAGATTTCAAATAATAACTAGTAGAGACAGTTAAGATTAGAGTCAAACATGCCCTATTTTATCATTCTTGTACCCTTCATTCTAACTTATTTTATTTTTCAATGAGATTAGATTTCCACAATCCATTAGTATTATGGTCTTTGTTTCTCGATTCAATTGCATAACATTTTTTTGCATCAATGTTTCGGATCATACTCAATTATCAATCATCACGATGAGAGAGCTGCAGGATCATTCTAACTTATTTTATTTTTATTTTAAATTCAATCCCATAATATTTGTTAGCTTTGAAAATCAAGGAGTATATAAACAAGACATAAGGAAATTTAGTTGTTAGATATGAAGATCAAGTAAATAAACATGTAGTTTGAGAGAAGAGTAAAGATTATTCAATGCAATTGTTATAAGGTAAAGGTTCAAGTTACTGTCCATGTTCTAATAGCCATTCATTCCTTGTTCACTTCAATTCCCAAATAACGTTTGCATTTTAACTATCTAACAGAAAACTTTTAAAAGTCTAGTAAAATCTTGCAAATGTAATAATACATGTTCGCATGTGCATGTGTAGTTGACCAATGAAAGTGATTAACTACACATACAATTTGATTTATAATATAAGACAAGTTGCTCCAAAAGACCGACTTTTATAATTTCAAACTCAACAACTAAAATGAATTCATACAAAAATGACAACAATTCCAAATAATAAAAGCATTCCCACATATTTTCAAATTTCAAACTCAACAACCATTAGTTATGTATATATTTGTCATTTTTCTTACCAACTTAAGTGAACACAACAACACACATTATATATATATATATATATATATATATATATATATATATATATATATATATATATATATATATATATATATATATATATATATATATATATATATATATATATATATATATATATATATATCATCAAACTATGTATATATTTCTCTCATTTGCTTGCCAACTACACACAACAATACACATATGTATATGCATGCATGCATGTATGTATGTATGCATGTATGTTGATGTTTTATACTTTGTACATAGTGACATTTAATTTGTATATATCTCACCTTTAATGGTTCAATATGATCAACATTTAAGTCTGTATAATCCACAACCCTTATAATTTTATGGTTTTATTTAAAAACCCCCATTTATATTCATGAAAATGTCTTATGAGGGGGCTATTTCACATATTTTTTTAATTGTTTTTGCCATTTTTCATCATGTGTCGCTCTTGGCTAGCTAATATCTCCATCATTTGATACCTTATACAATACTCTCAATAGTTTTAGGAGACATCAACCTATCATTTCTCATTTCAATTTGTTGATAATGGTGTTTGTGAATCCATTCTACTCCAATAATTTGATCTTTTTCACATCATTGTGAAATCCTTATCTAGTGTTTCATTATAATTTTCCTATTGTCCCTTTTAGGGTGATATAATCAAAAGAGCATGTATGATCACATACCTTTATTATTTGCATTTTAATTCTAAAAACCTATTTTTTCATTCATCAGCAAAGTGTATATATTCAATACAACATACATTTACATTATTATATATACACATGCTCTTCTATAAAGTGTTTTATTAATCTATTTTTATACTTTTGACAAAAGGTATATATTGCATTTTAGCCATATGCTTTTTTTACCATGTATGTTTATATTTCTAATATCATCATACTATTGAAATCCAAGAACATTGAGAGGGGGGGGAGGGGGCTGAATTAGTTTTCTGCCAGTTAGAGTATTTTTCACCTTATTAACATACCCACTTAATAAATGGTATGCATGAAAGAAAGTAACAACAAGTAATAACAATGCAATTACATGAATAAACACCATAACATAGAGATTTATACGTGGAAAACCTCAAAGAGGAAAATCCACGGTGGGATTGGTGACCCACAATATCTATCCACTGGCCAAATGGATAAATATTACAACAGGGGCTTGCACATGCAGGAAGGTCAACAACCTAGAGCACACTGCTCATCATGAAAGGAGCCTCACTGACTACAAATGCCAAATATGGAGTTTACAATCAAAATATTGAACTAAGAGAATGCATTTGCTATGTTGGATAAGTTTCGGTTAAAGCACTACTTGTATTGGTTTCCACTATGTCCTCCCTTATCGGTAACTAACTTCGCTTCCCAAACCTCTAAACCAATCTCTAAGACAAACTACATAATGTTATATTTGCATTTTGTTGATCAAGATCGCTCGCATAATTTTACATACCTATATCTCCAAAATGACCTAATCAGACTGACTTAAATACCCTTCCCAAACATAAACATAAATGCCTTATGTCATCTTGCAATGATATTGAAATTCGTTTGCATTTCGGCCTAGACAAAAATAAATGCATTAAAATTTGCAACCGATGTCGCTGATTGTTGCCATGTAAACCTATCACATCAATCTCCTATGTGGGCCTCATATACCGGTTCCCAGTTTGTCAGTTTCCCTTGACTATCGGTTGTTGATTCCTTTATATGTAGGATGACTTGAATGCCAGTGAGTGTCAATTAAGTGTCTAACCCAAAATGGTGTGTGTTTCCATCAATGAAAACACAACTAAGTCGGATGAGGGTGAATTGCCAATATTTTCCCCCTTTAGCATTGATGGCAACACTCATGTGAAAAATGGATCGTTGAAGTGAAGTGTTGAAATTGGTTCCTCCCAAAACTAATCTTGCTCCCCCTAAGCTAGACATTACTTCTTAGGTCGCTTGACATTTTTCACATCAACCTCTCCCCCTTTGACATCAATGAAAAAGCCAGGGTAAAAAAAATGAAAGAATGAAAGAAAAATTGTGATTACTGGATCTGTATGTGCTTGAAAATATCCAAATAAGGACCCTTCAAGAATGTCAAGTAAATATCCAAGCTGGATTTCAAGGTACTCAAAATTGATAGTAGCCCATTCAACAAGTAAGCATGAATTTTCTACTCAGCTAGGTCTGTCGGTGTGGGCTTTACCATTTGTTCTATACACTCTCTCTTATGAAGCAATAAAGTATTTAACTAGGGACTGACCAATCCTCTTAACTCTCTAGCTTGCTGGATGATTATGTCCTTATCCTTCTCCAAGGCTGAAATCTTAGATTGAAAAAGAAAAATTTGACCATCAACAGAGTTGGTCAATGACTCAGTACCATCAAAACTAATTAGGATTTGTTCAATTTCCTCCTTATCCACCTTTATTTTATTATTTAGGTCTACTGTTAAAAATGTGATATGTTAAAGAAAGTCTGGTATATATGAATACACAAAATGAGAGCCTCATCAATCCTTTTTAATTCTTCAATCAGATTATTCTTATCAGATGCAATCATATTATTACAAGCTACCAATCTGGTTGTGTTATACCTCTTAATCAACTGCTAGTGTGATACCCGTTGAAGAGTTTTAAACTCTTTGGAAATATGCTCTGTCCACCCTTTCAATTTACCAAATGGGCTTCCTATCAGATCTACCTTATACTTTAGTGCAAGCTGCTGCAAAACAGGGATGGCTTGCTCAATGACCTGCTTGTCTTAAGTCCCTTCCTTCCTTAACTTCTGAGCTACAACATACATCAATTCAAAACTACTCAGTTGCTCAATATTCTTCCGTGCAAAATCAACTTGATTGGATGAGCCGAGTGCCAACAATGAATGACTGTCAAAAATTTTCCCATAGGATTCAACCTTGTGACTTAGATCAGTGGCTTTGCCACTTGGTGCAGTAACAGGTGGTTCTACCAAAGAAATGTCCTCTATTAGTTTATGTTCCAAAACTGGTGAATCCATACCTAATATATCATTGCCCTTGCCATCAACTGATATGTCTTCAAAGAAATTAGGTTGATCTACAAAGAACTTTACCCATGCCTCATGGGTCTCCTTAACTATTTCATTTACTCTACCTACCATGAGACTCACATGCCGGTGTCTACTCCAGAAAATTGTTTTATTTGCAAAATCTAGACATTGTTGCATCTCATCGTCTATGATAGCTCCAGAAATAGTTAACAACTCCTAAATCTTTATATATTTATCCTCTTCAACTGCAAATAACCTTCTAGCATCTATTTGATTGTAAAAATCTCCCCGTATTTGTCTTTCTATCTCTATTAATGCCTTCTTATATATATCTAAGTATAACAAAACTTATTCCTTAATTTCCATTTGTTCCTTATCATCCATATGTACATAGTAATGTTGTATATTACTCAAAATTCCATCTTTAGTTATTTGATCAATCAACTCAGCAACTGAGAGAGGAGAAATGACTTCAATACTCTTATCAGATTCGATAGTTGTATCTATATCTGATTTCTTCTTCTTTCTGGGACTAGATATAGACTCTTTAATCAGTTTCCTCTTCTCTGTGGGATTCCTCTCCTTCAAAATTTTATTTGGAGGTATCAGAGGGGTGACCTTTACTTTTTGTTTCTTCCCTTCCTTTGGTTTCTTCCTTTGTATTTTGATGTAAGTCTTGGGTATCTTTGAGGGCTCATCATTAGTGCCAGAACCGGATGTAACAGGGGCAATATGAGTCTCTGGATTCTTCCTCTTTGCTACACCCTTGCCAGTTGTTGTTGTCGAAGAAGATCCTTTTGCTAGTTCAATGATCTATTTGATTTCAAACAATAGTACATTTGGGCCTAATTTCTGACGGCTAATTATCAGATTTGCAACGACCAAACATCGGACTTCCGACCAACTTTACTATCGACAACACGTCGTCGGGCTTCCCGACGATGCCATTTACGTTGGTCATCCGACAATGTTATGAACTCCTCTGACTGCGGCTATATTTGCACCACTAGCCACAAATTTCAGTGGATTTCTGTCGGATTTCCAATGGATGCTATGATTGCTCCTTGACGACCGTCTAACATGGAAGTGACGTCGGATATATAGCATCCTTGTCGAATGTTTCACTAGTTGTCATCGAAATTTTGACGGCAAGAGATGATGTGGGTCAAACATCTTTGTCATCAGTGAATGAAAGCATTAAACGAGTTCTATTTTTAAAAATTGCATTAAACATTTATTATTTATTTGATTCAGTGTTATTTGCAAAAAATGATTATAGATGATGTTTCCTTTCTCCAAGAATTGTCTAGGATCTTTCCATCAGATAATATGTAACATCGAATGACTAAATCTTTTCTTTACAAATTCTTATTTTATTTAATTATTATCTGAGTGTGAATTAAAATTTATATTTGTACGAAAGCAGAACATACAAGCTGAAGAGTCATGTGCAAGCAAATTTCATAAAAGAAAGCAAGCAGGAATTATCTTGAATGACATGGAAATAAGCTCATCAGCTGCCTAGAAGAGAGCAATTGGAGAAAAGTAGAGGAAAGTGTTAAAGGGTGATAAATAGATAGAGAGTATGCAATACAAACAAACAATGTCTGGAGTGTCTGATGTGACATTTCTAATTTATGTCCGGAGGGACTAACTGGTTTTGGAGTTCCTGCGAAACCTATTGGGCCACGCTTTGGAGGAAATCAATGTGTTCATGCAAGGAGCACTTTTTTTCTATTATGAGAATGATGGTTTTGCACCGAAGGATATTTGGAAGTTAATATCCAAATTTTTTTATAGTGTGGAACCAGAGTTGGCAGACTTGAATTAATTTTCAGCTTTCAGAAGACCAAGAGGTTATGTACACAATCTCCCAATAGAAGGGCGATTTCAAGCATTACCTCTCCCCCCCATGACTATTCAGGAATCACTTCCTCAGACAAAGGACTATTGGCCTCCATGGGATCAAAGAAAAAAATTGAAGCATAGACTCTATACGATGTGGTGGTGTCCTTCATGAAGAACTCTGCACTATAATTGAAAATTCACGAGGGAAACTGCAAGATAGTGAAGAGAAATACAATCTTGAAAAGTGGGAAGAATGGATCTTGGTTTGGGTGGGGCCAAGTCAGGTGGCTCCTCTAGAGGTTGACGAGATAGAAATCATATTAAGATTTGAAAAATATTAGAATCGTGGAACTTCGTGTGCGACTGATCGATTGCAGTGTTTGGGTAATGCATTCCAAATAGATACAGTTGCATACCATTTATCTCTCTTGATTAAAGAATTTTATCCTGATGGCATTAAATTAAAGTTCTTTCTCTTCTATCTGGTATTGGTGGAGAAGAGGTTCCTTTACATCGACCTAACCTGCCAATAGGTGGCAGGTCAGGTCGATAGGTGGCAGATCAGGTCAATGCAAAGCAACCTCTTCTCCACCAATACCAGATAGAAGAGAAAGTACTTTAATTTAATGCCATCAGGATAAAAGGCTTATATCAAGAAAGATAAATGGTATGCAACTATATCTATTTGGAATGCATTACCCAAACACCGCAATCGATCACTCGCACATGAAGTTCCACGAGTGTGGTCTTTTTCAAATCCTAATATGATTTCTATCTCATCAACCTCTAGAGGAGCCACCTAACTTGGCCCCACCCAAATGAAGATCCATTCTTCCCACTTTTCAAGATTGTATTTCTCTTCACTATCTTGTAGTTTCCCTCGTGAATTTTTAATTATAGTGTAGGGTTCTTCACGAAGGACACCACCACATCGAGTAGAGTCTATGCTTCAATTTTTTTCTTTGATCCCATGGAGGCCAATAGTCCTTTGTCTGAGGAAGTTCTTCCTGAATAGTCATGGGGGGGAGAGGTAATGCTTGAAATCGCCCTTCTATTGGGAGATTGTGTACATAACCTCTTGTTCTTCTGAAAGCTGAAAATTACTTTGAGTCCGCCAACTCTGGTTCCACACTATAGAAATTTTTGGATATTGACTTCCAAATATCCATTGGTGCAAAATCATCATTCTCATAATAGAAAAAAGGTGCTCCTTGCATGAACATATTGATTTCCTCCAAAGCGTGGCCCAATAGGTTTCGCAGGAACTCCAAAACCAGTTAGTCCCTCTGGACATAAATTAGAGACGTCACATCACAAACTCTAGACATTGTTTGTTTGTATTGCATACTCTCTATCTATTTATCACCCTTAAACACTTTCCTCTGCTTTTCTCCAATTGCTCTCTTCTAGGCAGCTAATGAGCTTGTTTCCATGTCATTCAAGATAATGCCTGCTTGCTTTCTTTTATGAAATTTGCTTGCACATGACTCTTCAGCTTGTATGTTCTGCTTCCGTATAGATATAAATTTTAATTCACGCATTTATAATGAGAATATTTAGTCATTCGATGTTACATATTATCTAACGGAAAGATCCTACACAATTCTTGGAGAAGGGAAACATCATTGATAATCATTTTTTGCAAATAACACTTAATCAAATAAATTAAAAATGTTTCATGTAATTTTTAAAAGTAGAACTCGTTCAATGCTTTCATGCACCGACGGCAAAGCCGTCTGACCCACACCATTATCCATAACAGAAAAAATCAATATAATAGGCTATTATAAAGAATATATACAAAAATATGAAAGAACATTAAATTACCATTAGAAACCCATAAACCATTAAATAGTGAAAATAGATATAAATTTGTAAATGTCTCCCTACAAACACCACAACCATAACCAAAACAAAAAAAATTCTTACCCGCAAAAACTAAGTAGCTGGTGAGTCGCAAGTCTACAACATCTCTCAGATGATCAAACCATTTCTTAATTTTGTTCTTCTGATTAGTCAATGGATTTAGTTGCATGTACAAGTTTTCTATTTGAAGCCTTCTGTTTCCCTATATTTGAGACTTAATAAAATTCTTGTGAGTAGGAAATTGATTCAGGAGTTACGTGTAAAGAATTTGACAAAGTAAATGATGACAATCAAACTCAAATTTTATCTGTCTTGAAAGCCTTTTATCCTGATGGCATTAAATTAAAGTTCTTTCTCTATTTTCTGGTGATGTCTAGAGCAGAGGTTGCTTTGCATCGACCTGGGATACATTTAACTTGTGTTGTATCTGTGAAAATATGTATCATAGGTCGATGCAATGCAACCTTTGTTCCACCAATACCAAATAGAAGAAAAAGTACTTTAATTTAATGCCATCAGGATAAAATGCTTTCAAGACATATATTAGGTATAAAAGGAAGCCTACCTTGTCATTTGAAGGGGTTTACCTACAATTCAAGTGATCTCTTAATTATAAAATCAATTCAATTCCAAGTGAACAGGCAATCAAGCATTCATCAAGAATTGAAGGAGAAATCAAGTTAATAAAGATATTTAATAGAGGAGATATTTAATAAAGATATCATCTTTTAAATTAAGAAATGGGCAGGAGATTAAGAATACAAACCTTCCATATTGCACACTTCAAGGTATATTCAAATTATAAGTTACATTTATAGGGTCTGTCCTATTCATGCTAGCTACTATTTCAACATATTCTAACACATGTATCTATTTCTATGAAATAATTAGTAGTAGCTACACATAGACTAGCATGGTACATAAGTTATTTTCTAATAGTGCCCTTCATATGCAATTCTTTCAAGATTATTTATCCTGATTGCATTAAATTAAAGTTCTTTCTCTATTTTCTGGTGATCTCTGGAGCAGAGGTTGCTTTGCATTGACCTGTGATACATTTAACTTGTGTTGTATCTGTGGAAATATGTATCATAGGTCGATGCAATGCAACCTTTGCTCCACCAATTCTAGATAGAAGATAAAGTACTTTAATTTAATGCCATCAGGATAAAATGCTTTCAAGACATATATTAGGTATAAAAGGAAGCCTACCCCATCATTTGAAGGGGTCTACCTACAATTCAAGTGATCTCTTAATTATAAAATCAATTCAATTCCAAGTGAACAAGCAATCAAGCATTGAAGGAGAATTCAAGTTGGTATAGGTGCATTTGGAAGACCAAAGGACTCAATGAAGCCATTAAAGACTTTTTAAGGTCTTAGGAGTGAAGAGCCAATCAATTATGATGTCTTAAGGTCCATTATGGTGAATGTAAGAGTGGAGAAATTGCTTGCTAAGGAGCAGCAGTAGCAAATCCACCTTAAGGAGGGGCACATTTTATGATTGACAGTGTTTAGACCTTTCAAATGAAAGGTGAATCCATCATCATTTGGATGGTATAGTGTTTGGAAGAGGGGTATATGAGAAACCCTACTTTTAAGGGTTTGTGAGAGGCTAAATAAGGGATTTTGCATCTAAGAAGGTTAAAACTTGTAAATAGTTGCATTTCCTTAGTTTTGAATCATATACTTTCCAAAGAAACCTTTTGATAGTAGATTCTATGTACCATCCTAGTCCAAAAAGAATTCATTTTGTCTACATCTGATAGTCATTGCTAAAATCAGTTTAAAGTGTATTCATTTAGGGACCTTTCATAAAATATTCTCAACTTACACATCATAAAAGGATCTTAAAATACTCATTGTTTATAATGATAAGAATTTGGTTGTTCCATACACCTTCCTTTACTATTTTAAAATATCATCGACCAAAATATTGTGCAGTAGTAGTATGGAGTGCATTTCATCTATTTTATGCCTAAATATTTCATCATACCACTTTCTTTTCAAAGGCGACTATTCGATTTCCATGTTTGGGTAATGCATTCCAAATAGATACAGTTGCATATCATTTATCTATCTTGATTAAAGACTTTTATCCTGGTGCCATTAAATTAAAGTTCTTTCTCTATTTTCTGGTGATCTCTGGAGCAGAGGTTGCTTTGCATCGACCTGGGATACATTTAACTTGTGTTGTATCTATGGAAATATGTATCCTAGGATGATGCAATAGAACCTTTGCTCCATCAATACCAGATAGAAGATAAAGTACTTTAATTTAAAGCCATCGGGATAAAATGCTTTCAAGACATATATTAGGTATAAAAGGAAGCCTACCCTGTCATTTGAAGGGGTTTACCTACAATTCAAGTGATCTCTTAATTATAAAATCAATTCAATTCCAAGTGAACAGGAAATCAAGCATTCATCAAGAATTGAAGGAGAAATCAAGTTAATAAAGATATTTAATAGAGGAGATATTTAATAAAGATGGCATCTTTTAAAATAAGAAATGGGTAGGAGATTAAGAATACAAACCTTCCATATTGCACACTTCAAGGTATATTCAAATTACAAGTTACATTTATAGGGTCTATCCTATTCAAGCATGGTACATAAGTTCTTTTCTAATAGTGCCCTTCACATGCAATTATTTAGTTGTATCTACCTTCTTAGGTTATGCAAATGGAGATTAGATTAGGTTATGTATCTACTTTCTTGCTCTGTAATTCTCGTTGTGTTTAATAAATTTTAATCCCTTTGGTGAAAAAAGAGGAGGTTGATGATAAATATCTATGTTGTCTATTAGTTGATTCCCATGACAATAAGTGGTTAATGCTGATACAAAGTAACACTAACATGAAACTTTGATGACAATCTAATACATATCACTAATGAACTTACCCCTGTCTCATATAACCCTATGTTGGCTAGGCCCCACAATAATTAGAAGATCCTAATTACTACTATCCTAAACCTTGCATTGACCATCACAATTTCACAGTGAGTTGAGTTAATTAGTCCATTAGCGAGATTGGGAAAGAGTTTGGTATTGAGTTAGGTGTTGGTGGAAGGTTTAAGGAGGTACACTATCATCATAATTAATGTTAGAGAGTGTTGTGTGAAGAACAATGGCCACGAAAGGAGTGACTGTCCTAAGTTCTTGAGAGTGTCACAAAAAGTGAGTGTTACAGTAGTGAATCTTCCTTTGACCTTTGTGTGTTTGGTAAAGACCCACATATCAACTATCTACTTTGACATCCTAGGATGGTGTCCACCTACTCTAAAACCTTGTGGGCACTCTCTGTCTGATACTAACATATACATAACATGTGCCTCTCATATAACCCTATGTTGGCTAGGCCCCACCATAATTAGAAGATCCTAATTACTAAAAACACTAGATTCTCCCCTAAAAGGTTGTTGAGTAATAGAAGGCCTAGCTTGATAGCCCTATAGTCTCTCATACCTAAAATATCCTTGTGTCGATGATGGTCAAATGTGACTACCCTATGGCCCCTACTATGCTCTAGTAGACCTTTGTCCCTAATATTGATACTATTGGGTTTTTCTTTGTAAATCATATAGTAAGTCTAAATTATCCTTTGAAGGATGGGGAGGCCTATGGACACTTTAGTCCCTTCATCAAGGTTACAAACTTCTCTCATGCCTCTTGTGTCCTCCCATGTACCTCCTTTTCCATAAGAGACTTTGCCATAGCAACCCTAAACTCATTTGGATTGGCCATGTGTAGGAAAACTAAAATTTTGGGCTTTCCACCCCTAATGAAATAATTGACAAGTAACTTGTCTTGAATGTAATCTACAAACTACAAGAACTCCAAAAAATAACTCTCATGTTGAGCCACTATGAAACCTTATTATGTAAATTGTGAAACTCATCTATGCATCTCTGTCAAAAATATTTTGAAATAGAACACACTTTGAAGCACTCCAAAATGGTATCTAGAGAGGGTTTCCAATGTGAGTTGGTGCATTTTATCCTCCCAGTACCACAAGGTGGAAGCAAGTCCTCTCAAAAATTGCATTGAAAATTATGCCTTTAGGTTGCTCACATATAGATGCAACCCAAAGCATAAGTCCAAGCTAAGTAACCAAGACTTATCCTCAACCCCATTTGTGGATCTTAAAAATGTAGAGGATTGGAGATGAAGCAACTCTTGAATATGATCCTTTGGCTCATGATATGTGTTGTATTTATGCATGATGAGGCTAGGTAATGTGTATTGATCAATATTCTATCTCCTCTATGTGTATTTCCCAAATTCAAGGCGAACTCCTGATAAGCTCCCAAGATGCAAGTATATGCTCCTCTACTACAAGTGGATCCTCATGGCTTGTAATATTTGAGGTCCATACTTGGGCTACTCATCTTGGTGAAAACTCTCAAAGTGATATGACCCTTCCTTCCATTTCCTACACCCTATTTTCTAACCCACACCTTGTAACCTTTACCTCACTTCCTATCATTATTACCTTCCATCTACCTTTCATATCCCCTATCTTAACCTCCTCCACTTTCCTACATCCTATCCTACATCTTAACCTCATACACACTTACTTTTACTTCAACTACCTAACCCCATTCCATCCTTCACATCCTTTTATCTCCCCCCATTCACTTTCCTACCTTCCAAACCCCTAACATATCCTAACTTACTCTTTCACCATTACATCCTTCATCACTTACCTCCCTATCTTATCCTAATCCACACCTCATAACCTTATACCTCTCAGCTTCCATTTTATACCACCTTCCTAACGGTACACTTATGCTCCCTTCCAAAACACCGACAAAAAATAGCACTCGATCACTACACATTGCTATCATGATTCTGCAACAAGGATTTTTTGTCACTACCATATATACCAGCATCCATAATTAGGATATATTTTACATAATGGCACTCGATCACGTAGGTTTAGGTCATCCCTCTCCTTAATTAGGATATATTTTTAATATGGAAAGTAGTGTTAATATGTTTTAGGCTAACTATATTGTTCATTATTTAAAATGCAGTGTTTAATTAATACATGATTGTAGGATTGTTCAACGGTTTAGGTCTTGTAAGAAATTCTTCTTTTAAATTGATTATATCATATTACAGAAACCTCTCACCATCTCTGCTATTGGCAATTAATCTGATAAATATATAATAAAATTTGAATCTAAATATTTGAATATGTATAACAATGAATTTGCTGATTATACCCTACCTTTTTCCTGCAGCGATTAAACCATTCCTACATCCTGTAGTGATTAAACCCACAGGGAACTATGTCCGCCTCTCTCCTTCGTGTTCATTGGGGGATGGCCGCTACCTGCATGTTCCCTATTGTGATCCCCATTGTGATCCCCTAATATGCCCCGAGATAGTACAAACTAAGATACCTTGGGAGGGCCTTTAGGGAGGCACTCGTTTGCTCGACCAAGAAGGGATGCTTAAGAGAATAGTTGTGGTTGAAGCCAGCGAAGATGGATGGAGATTCGATAGTGAGTGTCCAGGAATTTGGGTTGTTTCTAGTGTGGCTCTTCTTGCTTCTTTAGGTCAATAATTCCCATTCGTTGGGAAAGCACAAAACCGAATCGTACTCCCTCCACTTCCAGCCTGAACTGTAGAACCGGCTGGTTTCACACCAATGATCTTCCCCGCCATGATTAAACCCACAAGTTTTCTATAGAGGCAGGATTTTGTAATGGCAGAGGTGGGACGACAATGCGGGATTTATGAAATAACTTGGTCTTTTCTTTTTTTTTAAAGTAATGCACGCAGTCGTCGGAATTTTGATGAACATGGGCACTTTTTCTAAAAAAACCCAAATGTCATTGCCAATTCCTTCTCCGTCGAAACCAAATGTTGCATTATCATCGAAATTCCGAAGAAATCAGGCATTTTTTCAAAAAAAAATCAAATTTGATCACAATATACCTTCTCCATCGGAAACCTCCATCGGAATTTTAGGCCAAATGTATTAGTGAAAGGACATCTTCTGTACAGTTTCCCCAAACTTCTTTATCTTTCCTTCCCTTTTCTTCTTGATCAATCCTATCTGAACTTCAAATTCCTTCTACTTTGTTGTCTCAAAGGTTTTCTCCTTTCGTCTACTGGGGCACCAATGAGAGTTTTGGTATATATGTCCAAAATCCTAGCATCAACCTCATATCCCATCTTAGTGATCCAAATGGTTGCACTACCTCCATCAGTGTCTCATACTTCTTTACCATAAAATAGATTTCAGTTGAATATTTGTCAACTATATGTTTTGGAACTCTTTCTCTTTGCCTCATTGATTTTTGAAATGATTTGAAGTAACCCCATAGAATGGAGTCTATCTCCTTATCCTATCCCAAAATCTTATAGCCTCTTCAATTTGTTTTCCTACCAACATATTAAATTCTCATTATGTTTTAATGGATCCCAATAACTCATTCAAAAAGAAAAGCATCAAGAAAACAACAAGGTTACCATACCAGAAAACACATTTCTTTTCACCCTTAATCTTCCCTAGGTTTACAATTAGTTCGTCACACATCCATTGACAGAGATCATACTTATCAAAATTTTTTACCATCTTATGACCATAATAAATGCATGAACTGGAAATAGATTTCAACCAGTTTGATTGGGTTACCTTGTAATCGATGATCATGCTTGCAAATTGAATATCTTTGTCTCTGACAGTGATTATCCTCATTGATCAGTTTCCAAAAGTTGCACCGGTTAACTTCTCCACCTCATTGTTAGGTACTTTCTTCTTTCCAAGAACCTGACTAGTTAGGGGAAACCCGGTGATTGCACGAATATCCTCCTTGATGATTTTGTAAGGCCATTCAAGCCATATCAATTCACCATCGACATTGCTCAACACATACTGGATCATATCATCTTCAAATTTCGACATCTCCAAAATGTTTGTGAAACTCTTATCCTTCAAAATTTAGAATTTCAGTTTCGTTGGTCCATTCATGTCCATTAGATTTGACATGTACATTGTTTTAATTTCAACACAACCTAAATCCTCCACAGTGCAATGGATATATGCATGAACATCTTCAACATACAAAACTCCATCTGGAACCCTAGAAAATGTGTCGATTGAATCATTAACCTTCGCAATCGGAGGGCATTTCTTGAAAACCAGGCATGGATGGTGCTTGATGTTAACAACAACAGGGGTAGCCACACCTATGAGAGTGGGAGTTGATCGAGAAGCCATTGCAAACAAAAGATACCTTGAAAAATAATAAAATACCTCACAACCTTCATCGGTAAAAGCTCTTGAAAATCTGCTCTAAATGCATTGGAATTCGCTTAAAAATGCTTTTGATTACCTTGAATCACCTTGAACTCACTCTACTTCGCTCTGAATGTCGTGTGATCTAGAATGAACCAACACTTTCCTTTTATTCTACGAAAACCCTAATTTTTCATTGACATTAATGCATGTTGGCATATCATACCGGATTCAAAATATATAATCCAAATACCGAAAAATCTTCAGACTAACTTCTCCAAGATCTAAAATATTATTTTAGACCACTACCAGGGGTAATGCAAGATTTATCATTAATTTGCCTCCCCCTAAGGCTAATGCCTTAGTTACTTGATGAGTTTCTTGCCGGTATAGAGATATTCTACCCTATCAGATGAGTAACTAGGTTGATTGTCTCTACCGATTGATCTTCAAATTTCCCAACCAATTTCTTCTCATGCTCCTTCCAGATATCCTCAACCTTTTATTTTCCTTTCTCATCATTTCCTACTAGATTGTTCTTTCTTCTGTATAATATAGCAATATGTCCTATTTTATTGCATGAATAGAAAGTGACATTATTTATCTGAATTTCTTTGTTATATCCTTGACCATTCCTTCACTTGCATTGATTAGCCATATGTCCAAAATTTACACATGCATGACATTTCACATTCATTCTACAATCTTTTGTCCTATGACTATACTTCTTACAATTTGAACATTGATCGGGAACTACATTTTTATCCCGATTCTCTATTTCTACAATATCTTGTCATATGACCAAATTTATTGCAAACAAAACATCTACCATTAAATTTATGTGCACTGGGTTTCCTTACCAGTGTTTTTTTATTCTAGTTGACAAGCGGAATCTCCTTCTGCCTGATTATCTCATTTTCATTTGCAGCACCAGAGATTTCTCCATGCTCAAATCCAAGACCTCTAGTGTCTCCCTTGTGCCTTTGATCCTTCAATAGCTCATCTAGCTTTGCACAACCGGCCTTAAAATTTTATTTGTATTCATTAGTATTTTCCAAATCTCCTCTTAGGATTGTTATCAATCTTTCCAATTCTTGCTCATTATTCTGGGATTGCACTGATTTAGTTCTCAACGTATCATTCTCATGTACCAACCTAATGCATTCGCCAGATCTATCTTTTAGAGATCTGCCAACATTTTCTTTATTCTTCTTTGGTCTTCAATCTCCTTAGACATCCTCATAGTTAGGGCTTTCATTTCATTCTTCATGACACCATTCTCCTGACTCAGCTTCTGGCATTTTTCCTTAAAGGCATACTTCTCTACATCATCCCAATTTTGCAAAAGTTCTTTCCTTCTAGCATGAATAGATGACAACCTCTCCTGTAGGATAAGAATGAATTCCTTTGCAGAGTTCAACTCATCTTGCAACTTCAGGTTCTTCATCCTTTCAGCATCATAGTCCTCAAGTGCTACTTCAAGTTGTTTCTCCATACACATCTCCATGGATTCCGGATTCAAGATCTTGCTCAATTTATTAAACTTATTCCAAGGCACTAGGCTCTAATACCAATTGTTAGAATCCAAGAACACTGAGAAGGGGAGTGAATCAATATTATGTCAATTAGAGTATTTTTAGGCCTTATTAAAAAACCCACTTAATAACTACCATAGCATAGAGATTATTAGAGTGTTTATTCATGTAATATCAATGCAATCACATGAATAAACACCATAACATAGATATTTATATGTGGAAAACTTTAAAAAGGAAAAACCACGGTAGGATTGGTGACCCACAATATCTATCCATTGGCCAAATGAATAAATATTACAATAGGGGCCTACACATGCAAGAAGGACAACAGCCTAGAGCGCACTGCTCATCACAAAAGGAGCCTCACTGACTACAAACACCAAATATGGAGTTACAATCAAAATGCAAAACTTGGAGAATGTATCTACTATGTTGGATGAGTTCTGGTTAAAGCATTGTCTATACCAGTTTCCATTGTGTCCTCCCTTACTGGTAACTAACTTTTCTTCCCAAACCTCTAAACCAATCTCCAAAACCGACTTCAAAATATTATATTTGCATTATGTCGATCAAGACCGCTCACATAATTTTACATTACCTATATCTCCAAAATTACTTAATCACACTAACTTAAATACCCTTCCCAAACATAAACCTGATGCCTTATGTCGGCTTACAATCATAATACAATTTTTTTTGCATTTTGGACTAGACAAAAATAAATGCATTAAACTTTGTGACCGATGCCACTGATTACTGTCGTGTAAACCTACTAGATCAATCTCCTATGTCGGCCTCATATACCGGTTCCTAGTTTGCCGGTTTCCCTTGATTGTCGGTTGCCAGTTCCTTTATATGGACTGATGACTTGAATGTTGATGAGTACCGGTTAAGTGTCCAATGCAGAATGGTGTGTGTTGCCATCAATGCCAACACAACTAGACCAGATGAGTGTCAATTGCCAACACATAGTTTTGTTTTTTTCAAAAGCATAACTAATTATTTTTTTCTGTTTTCATACATATTCATTAACAATGGTACAAGTATTACTATAGCTTCCTTTAATTTTAGGTTGAATGAGAATTGCCGCACAAGGTAAAAAGAGAAAAATAATATATAGAAGGCCCACAATTAGATTGAATTATTTAGTTAAGTTTACTCCTTACCAGTCTAAAAAGAAAGATACATGAATACCTAAAAAAACATCATGTTGTTCTTGAATGTGCAGACCACTCAACACATGATTTGGGTTTCATACTTGTCTAGAAGTTATTGATAAACCACATGAGCCAAGAATCATTTACAAGTAAAACACCTAACATAAAATAGGTCAAACAAATATTCTTTTATTTGGCAATATGCTGGATTTGGTTAAGTGTTGTCATTGATGTCAACACTGTATCTTGGTTAGTTTTGGTGATCATCTTTGTTTTGGATATGATTCTGATCCGGTATGATCAGATCTCTTGAATCGATTATGAATGGTTACTTTGGATGGTTATTTTTTTGCCATATTTTGTTGGTTCATGTTTTGGTGCTCTGATTACTATCGCTTATGTTCCCAGATGCTATTTCTCGATACCGGTTAGCTCTACTAGGTAGCTTTATTGGTAAGAGATATTTAGTGTTTTGGTCAAACGATTTTGGTCCATGGTAAAAGAACAAAATTGTGCCACGTTTTAGGCCAACTTATCAGTACAAGTGAATTTAAGTAATTCTAATTATAAATTAATTTTAGTCAACATATGGTCTATAGAGATTCATTATAGCTATTTTATATATGGGCCACACCTTTTCCAATTGGAATTGTCTACTAAATGTATATTTTATACAACTTTGGGTCTAATTACGAATTTTATTTTATTTTTTGGAAAACTTGATGTTTCAACAACTCTCACTCTTAGATATAATATTTTTTTTTGAAATGTAAAAAATACCCTTATAAATTTACAAGTGAATTTTTCACAAATATATATCTTTTAATATTTTAATTAGTTTTATATTTTATATTTTATTTTTATTGAAAGTAGTTCATCAACACTAAAATATAAGGTTGATTATCTTGTGAAGGAAAAATACTAAAATTTATTTAAAATTTTTGAAAAAAATAAAAGCACTAGAGAAAAGAGTCTATGTCAAGATGATATAATTCTTTTTTAACTTAGATAAATAATTAAATAAAAATGTGACGCTGAATGGGAAGAGTTATATTTCAGTACACGCAAATTTTCAAATTTATTGAAAAATATATATACATAAAAAATAGTTAAAAATATATTTTTGCACTAAAGTTACAAGTTATCAATATACACAAAAAAATTGAAAAAAAAGGTAAAATTTACTATATAATGTGTGATGCCTCATGTAACTTCAATTTCAGCATTTTATCAGCAACTAAATTATAGTGTTTACTTTATAAGAAAGTATATTCAAATAATTTTTTAATTTTTTTAAAATTACAAACATAAAATACATTAAAAAAAATATGCATTTTATTAGTTTACATTATTTTAAAATTCAAAGTATATATATCACTTTCTATTGATTTAATTTAAAAAGTTGAATCAGCATTAACCAGTTCCTTTATAAAAGTGTGACACAACTTTATGCTTTTACCAATTGTGAAGATTGTTAATCGGAACTTATAAATGGGAACTGATAGTGGAGATGATCATAAGTGATCCAGTAGCACCTGTACTGGAATATAATGCTTAACTAGTTACTGCAACATCATCAGAAAGTTCAACAATAACTTAAGATTAGAGCAAAGAAGTAGAAAGTCAGAAGAGTCCTAGGTATGTAAGGTTGAATAACTCAGAAGATCAGATAATTGGACAAGAAGATGGTTGGCAACTGATGAGGTATGTTTAATTTCTCAAGTTGAGTTGGCATCAGTAATTGAAGCTTGTAAAGATAAATGTTGGATGTAAACTATGGAGGAAAAATTGGATCCATTAGAAAAGGACAATACATGGACTTGGATGTTTTTGGAACTAGGCTAGATTGGTCTGCAAAGGATATTCTCAGAAGGAAGGAATTGATTATTTTGAATCCTTTCTCTGGTAGCTAGGATTTTCAGATATTTTTCAAGGTTTTTCTAGTATGCTTTTTGGTTATGAGGACTTTACACTATGAGCATATTCAGATGCAGATTGGACAGGTGATGTTGATAACCAAATACGCTCATCCAGTGGAGCATTCTTTCTTTGGAAGAAGTTGGTTTCATGGATCAGCAAGAAGCAGTCATGTGTTTCATTATCTACCGCCGAAGCTGATTATTAACATATCAAAGAAACTTGTATTTCACTCCAAGTCTAAGAACATTTCTATCAAGTATAATTTTTTGATTGAGAAGGAAATGAAGTCAAATTCGTCTAAGGAATCATTTGATCATTTCAGAGATAAATTGGGAGCTTTTGCCCCTCTGCTAGATACTTGAGTGATGCTGATAAGCATCAGTCCAATATGCATTTACAGAGGTTCTATTCATTCTAGATTGATGAGTTGGTGCTACTGCTCAAGAGGAGTAGTCAATTGTGTGGTTCAAAGGCTCTATGTCTTTCTTTGGTGTTTATGTCAGATTACTGGCATTGATGTCAAAGGGTGAGGAATATATGTAAAAAAGCATTGTTATTTATTTTTCAGATTGATTCAGATTTGGTTCAGAGCTACAATACTATATCATTTTATGGGAGATTGTTTGTGGTCTTCCATTGGGGGAGACTTTTTTGGCATTTCTTGGCACTTGGATGTTTTTCACATCTAGTGTTTCCATCAATGCCAAAGGCGGAGATTGTTGGCAATATGATGGAATTGATTATGTGTTCCATTGATGTTTTGTCATTGATGTCAACACTAGCTATTATGTTTGTTTACTAGCTTCCGATAGAAGGATTGGATTGGGAAGATTATCAGTTGATTATCACCAGTATGATCTGGATGATGGAATAAGTTTCTATGGATGGTTCATATGCTTCTGAAGTATGTTTTAGTCTTTTGGTATTGACTTGATGATCGAATGTTATCTTATGTTCTAGTAAGCCCGCTTTATAGGTCTGGTAAGGGTTTCGCCGAAAGAATTTTATTGACGATCTTTGATGTAATGCATAAGTGGTGTTGGTGCAACACCTAGAAGGGATTCAGGATACTGATGGTGATTGTGTTCGTGTCTCGACTGGTTGGTGTCATTTCTTTGTCTTGTGTGGATCTAATTTAGGTCCAGTGCTATCTAGGTTATGGACTGGTTTTTATGTAACATGTTGGTGGATCCTCCGAAGCACTTCTAGGATATTTTATTGATTGGATGATGTTTTCTTGGCCTTAGGCCAAAATGTTTTATGATTTTATTCTAGGATTATGTAATGGGTCTATTGAATTATCATTTGGGTGGCCGACCTAATTGGTTAGGTCCCCGATTAGTATAAATATATGTAAGATCTTATTGTAGATCAGATGTATGTATGAATGGGAAAAAAATGAAAAAATGTAATAATCATTTGTGCAGAGGATTTGGTCGATCATAGGTGATTGAGTTGGGTTTATGTAAGAGGTTTTAGAACTCCGGTATTGAGCTTAACCGAAACTGTAACCTCGCATGTTTGATGCTATCACCACCAGTTCTTCTCTCTGGATTGTTGTCCAAATATTTTGAGATGGTTGACATCTCTATAGTTAGTGAGACTCCATTGTGATGAGCAGTGCGCTCTAGGCAGTGTGCCTTCCTACATGTGCAGGCCCCTTATTGTAATATTTATTCATTTGATTAGTGGATAGATATTGTGGGTTTCCAATCCCATCGTGTTTTTTCCTCCTTGAAGTTTTCCATGTATAAATCTATGGTGTTATGGTGTTGATCTTTATGATTGCACTATTTCTTATTGTTATATGCTTTTATGTTTACTGATTGTTGAGTTGTTGTATTAATAAGGTTAAAGTTCTCCATTCCAATAGAACACTGATTCACCCCCTCTTAGTATTCTTGGATTCCAAGATGATTTACCTTTACTCACTATGGTGAATACCCTATGATCCTTCCTTGGATGACAACCTAAATAATCTCCTTTTTCTGGCATAAATCCTCTTTCAACGTTGTTATTTCTTTATCTTCAGACTGCAACACTTTCTCTTCTAGGTCTTCTGTCAACTTCGATTTTCCTTTCTATAGCTTCAACTGTTTAAGCCCTTCCTCTATCAATTTGCGCCTTTTGATCAACACACTTCAACTTCTTCGAACAAGCAGCTCCAATTCTTTTATGGTTGTAAGCACTTTGTACGATCTTCAAGTTCTTTTATCAACACATTCAGTCTCTGCTAACTCAGAACCTTCTTCAACAACATTGGCGACTACTCCTCAACTTTCCGACTTCTTTAGATTCCCCTTACAGTAAGATAATCAATACTTTCAAGTGGAAATTTCTTCACAGACGTTGATATGTACTATTTCACAGCCTTCGCAACTCATAAAAGGTAGCCAACACAAAGTTATATTATTTGTTATGAAACACACAATTGACAACTTTAACCTGTCTGGTTTCATAAAATACAATGTCTTTCCTTGTTGTTGCCTTTCCCAACACTTGTTTATCGACAACCTCCTTTACGTACGACGTTCTTCTGAAAGTTTCTGACATAAATCTATCTCTCCACCAAACTTTCATCACAAACCATTGGCACCTCTCTGTGGCCTTCATAGGCATGTGACCTTCACTATTTCACACAACCTTTCAGCATCTTTGAAACTTCTAGGGAGCCTTGATTTGGCCAATTTAACATGACTATTATGGCTTTGGCTTTGATCAGCTCCTGTAGGTCTTGGGTCTTATAAATCTCCTTTTACCAACAATCTCTTAAGCCTGGCAAGGGATACCTTTTCATTAATCTTTCATTCAGAAATATAAACACGGAAAAGAATTCTGCAAAATGGAGCACACTCCTAATAAATTTTGCCTTCCTCAAAAATCATTTACAAATTCAAACCATAGAAATACTTTACAGCACAAGCTTGTTCATTTAATAAAATAAAAATAACCCAATATAGCTTGGGCTCTACACTACCCAAATCGTGGCGGTGGCAGATTAACACAGCAAGGAAACACGCCAAAATTTCAACATAACTCTGCTAGCTGGCTACAAAGAAACATAAAACCGGCTTCAAATTGGAGTGCACTCACTCTCAGCCTTGGCTCTTCTTCTTTCATTTTACTTTGACAATTGGAGACTCGGACAATAACCACTTGCTCCCAGCAAACATGACCCACTATACTCTGCTCTTTAAAAATTATACGAACCAAGCTGTAATACCAGATGAAGGACAACGGGGAAGTGAAAGACGGAGCAAAAACAGACCAGAGGCAAAAATATAAACATTTCTATTTATTTAAAAGAAAACATTACATCGATTGACTGAACTGCAGCTCAAATAACATTATATTCAGACTAATATCATACTCAACTTCTAACAGAGACTCAACTACTAACATTTAACAGCTGTATAGAGCTGGAATCTACTCTGAGAGTGGATACAGAATACATATTCATTCAATTTATAGAAAGCCTTCCATATACAAAAGAGAGAGATCAGATATAAAATAATAATATTTTTTATGAGACCCACAATCGATGAGGACACATCTATTCTGCCTCCAAAACGGTACTATGGATTGACTAACACGTGTGTTAGTCGCACATTTTACACCATCGATTTTGCAATAAACGACTGCGATTGACTAAGACGTCACTATAACGGTGTACAAAAGGTCTGTTTTGGATCCAGAATAGCTTTGGCCAATCGATGAGGGCACAACAAGGACTGAGGGTTATCCATTCCACCAAATTCACCGAGGACTCAATCCTAACCTCATCTCTTATGATGTCAGAGCCTTTTCACTTGACAAAACTTGATCCTAGAGGGCTCATTTGGAGCCATTCAATTTCACCAGTAGACCAAGATCCTATTGACAATATCATCAAGTTTATAAATTAAGGGTCTAATATAAAATAGATATTTTAAATGTAGATTGAAAATGCTATGGATCTATAAAATGAAGTTTTCCATGGATTCTTCCAGTAGGAAAATATTCAAAATTTTGGTAGATATTATATTTGGCTATCATTTTGTAGTCTAATTCTGAATTTCAAGAGCTTTGTAGTGAAACACTCTGGCTGGCATCTCATCCCCACTATCATCATTTCACAAATAGAAGTATTGATGAATGTTGTCAAAATCAGTGTTGTGCAATGATATTTTTCCAAGAATTGTTGGGGTTGGATGGAGCAAGACACAAATTTATAAATTATATACACAAAACTTACATGGTGTCGATGCACATAAAACCATATTGTATTGCTTACTTGAATGATTACATCTTCTTCTATTGATAGAGGTCTATTGAATTTTCTAGAATGCATGGAACAATAAACTCATGTGAGAAATGATGAAAAAGATAAAAATATTAGTTGTGTTGCTACACAATAATCTTTAACTTGTATTACTTGCCTTGATCTATTACAACTGCCTCTATTTATAGAGGTCTGTTGAATTTTATGGAATGCACAGAACAGTAAACTCATGTGAGAAATGATGCTCTGTGGAAATCGATGGTAGAGTCAACCAACATACTATGGGAAGGTTCTAAATTTAATGTTGTAGTTGGAAGAGCCTTCTTTATTAAATACTTAGTTTGACAATGTGAAAAAAAATACTCCTATGAATTAATAGTGTGGGAGAAATTAGTGTGGCATCAAGTCATGATCAATCATGGGTATGGAACTTGAGGTATGGTCATATTAATTTCAAAGGATAATGTTTGTTGCAAAGGAAGGATGTGGTTATCAATTTAACCCCTATTGAATCACCACTAGGTTCATGTGAAAGTTGTATTTTGGCTAAGCAACATAGGAAAAAATTTCCAAAAGAAATGTCATATAGAGCTTGGGCACCTTTACAAATTATGCATAAAGAGTTATGTGGTCCAATGCAAACACCATAATTAGGCCAGGGTGCGAGGTGGGGGGGGGAATTATTTTCTAACATTCATTGATGATTTCAATAGGAAAATATGGGTTTATTTTCTTAAATATAAATCTGAGACATTTGGAAAGTTCAAAGAGTTTAAAGTATTGGTTGAGAAACAAAGTGGCATATCCATCAAGGTATTGAGATCAGATAGAGGAAGAGAATACAAGTCAAATGAGAGTTTGGATTATTTCTGGTATCATGAAATAAAGAAACCATAATTTACTACAAGTTACAAACCTCAACATAATGGTATTGTAAAAAGGAAGAATCAAACAATAATGTAGATGGCAAGGAGCATGTCAAAAGGCACAAATTTACCTAATGAGTATTAAGCTAAAGGACTAGCTTGTGCAATTTATATCTTTAATAAGGAGTCAAACAAAGAGTGTGAGGGAAAAGATCACACAATAAGCATGGAGTGGTAAGAATCATAGTGTTTCTCATTTTAGAATATTTGGTTGTATTGCAAATGCACATGTACCTAAGGAAACAAGGATTAAATTGGATGATAAGAGTGGAAAATGCATTTTGATTTCCTATGATGAACATTATAAGGCATATAATTTGTTTAATCCTATAACCAAGAAACTAATTATAAGTAGAGATTTTATATTCAAAGAAGAAGAATCTTGTGATTGAAGTATAAACAAGACAATTACAAGTGTTGCAATAATGCCATATCAAGATCAAGAAGGAAAAGATCAAAGAAACCAAGGAGATCAATCTAATGAACAAAGAGAAAATGCATCAATAAGTCCACAAGGAGATAAGTCAAAAAGGCAAGTTGAGAAAGGAGAATGTTCAAGTCCACAAGTAATTAATGACTCAAATCGTGCACATGCATCATTGAGACTAAGTCTTAGAAGCAAGAAGACTAGAAGTTTGAAAGAAATTTATGATCAAATAGATTTGCAATATGACTTTATTTTCTCAAGATCCTATATATTTTGAAGATGCAATTAAAGAAGAACTTGGATTAATGAAATGAATGATGAAATGGAATCTATTGAGAAAAATGATACGTGGGAATAAGTTGATTTTCTTAAGGACAAATAATGCATAGGTGTGAAATGGGTTTATAAAACTAAGTATAAATAAAACCGAGATGTAGACAAATATATAAGGAAATATTATTATCTAAGGGATATGCACAAGAATTTGGAGTTGATTTTAATTAAACATTTGCACGTATAGTTAGAATTGATACTATTAGAATGGTACTAGATAAAACAATTGGAATGTCTATCAAATGGATATTAAATCAACTTTCTTGAATGGATATTTAGAAGAAGAAGATATGTGCAACAACCACTAGGATATGAGGTAAAAGGATATGAAGACAAGGTTTACAAATTGAAGATGGCACTTGAAGGACTGAAGCAAGCACAAACAACATGGTACAAAAGGATAGATTCATATATGGAAAAGAGTGGATTTAGCAGAAGTACTAATGATCCTACTTTATACGTCAAATTCAATGAGCAAGGTCAAATTTTGAATCTTTGATTGTATGTTGATGATTTGATCTTTATAGGTAATATTTATATTAACATGTTTAAATTTGCAATGAATATAGAATTTGAAATGACAGAATTGGGTTTAATGAAATATTTTCTAGGTATTATAGTAACTCAAAATTATAAGGGAATTTTTATTTATTAAAGAAAATATTAAAAATATGTTTTGAGAAGGTTTAGAATGATAAATTACAGTTTATTTTTTACTCCTCTAGCAACAGGTACAAAATAAAGTAGAGAATATAATGAGACAGATTTTGATTCAACTATATTCAGAAAATTGATTGGTAGTTTGGTGTATTAAACAACAACTAGGCCTCATCTAATGTAGGGAGTTAGTTTGATTTCTACATGAATGGATGCATCAAAGGATTCACATTGACAAGTAGGAAAAAGGTTATTGAGGTACATTGCAAGAACTATGAATCATGGCATATTGTATTCTACTTTAGATAAATTTTCATTGATTGGATACATAGGTAGTGACTTTGCAGGAAGTATTGATGATAGAAAGATTACATCTAGATATGCATTTCATCTTGGAACATGTGTTGTAGCATGGGAATCAAAGAAACAACCTATAGTGACAATTTCATCAATAGAAGAAGAATATGTAGCAGGTATATCAACAACATGTCAAGCAATATGGATGCAAAGAGTCTTGGAGGATTTAATGAATGAGAAAAAAGAGCCTACTACAATCTATTGTTACAACATGTCCACTATTGCACCTTCAAAGAATCATGTTTTTCAAAAGAGGACAAAGCACATTGAAACTAGATATAACTTCATCCAAGAGTTTGTGAAAATTGGAGAGATCATTCTACAACATTGTAGATCAAAGGAGCAACTTGCAAACATATTCACAAAGGCATTGGCAAAAGAACAATTTCAATATTTAAAGAGAAATTTGAATATTGTAAATTTGGATGTAATTAATGGTAGAAATTAGGGGGATTCTCGGCAGACAGTAATTTCTCTCACACTGTTAATTCATATAAGTGTTTTTTTCATGTTGTCAAAACTAAGTATTTAAGGAATAAAGCTCTTCCAAGTACAACATTAAATTTAGAACCTTCCCACATTATGCTAGTTGACTCTACCATTGAATTCCATAGACCATTATTTCTCACATGAGTTTACTATTCCATGCATTTTAGAAAATTCATGCAATTATAATCGATCAATGCAAGTTAAAGGCAAATTAGAGGCAATTGTAATCGATCAATGCAAGCAATACAAGTTAAAGCTTACTATGCATCAACATAACTAACATTTCTATCTTATATAAAAACCTATCTTTAAGATATTCATTATGAGAAATTGAAAGATTTTGTATCATTCACTGTGAACTTTTAACTATCTTATATACAAATAGTTAAAAATTGAATGTTATTGACGACACTAGGCTATTGTCTGCATTTTGTAAATTAGTTTGTTTCGAATGTTCCTCAAACACTCTTAAGCTTATCCTAACATTCATCTCAGTTTATAGTTAATGGTTTAAGAAACTTTCAATTGATGGACAATAGTATTTTAGTTAGTTTCTTGTTTAATCATCAGATTCTATGTATTGAGCATTGCTCATACATAAAGTTGCTTAGTTTTGCAAAATTGTACATGTAAAATAATAAATAGATTAACAAAGTAACTGTTTGTGTAGTTTTGTAGAACTGTACATTGCCTCTGTTGTAGCACTCTAACAGATCTATTTTTATTTATTTTTTATGTTTTGTTGATATATTACTACGATAATTTTTTCTGGGACTACATTCTTCAATTTTTGTTTGGTATCAGAGTAGTAGGTTTTGATTAAATTTCATAGTATTGAATACTAGCTTTTTGTCAATTTGAAAATTCAATGGTAGTGATTATGATTATAGTTGTATAAGAATAATGACATTTATGATTGAAATTTTTTTGGGGGAAACTATTGAAATGGGTTATGAAAAGTCTATAGATTGGAATGTAGTTACAACCAACTATAAAATAGCTAAGGAGACAAAGAAGAAGAATGAACGGAAGTTATTTCACGTTCAGAATGTTCTTGATAAGAGACTATTTTATAGAATTGTTGATGCAAAGAAAACCAAGGACGTCAAGAAGACTCAAGGAAACTTACTAAGTCAGTGATCAAATCATTAAGGTTGTCAAGCTACAAACCTTAAAAAGGGAGTTTTAAAAATTTAAAAATGAAGGAAATAGAGAATGTAAGTGATTATTGTGTAAGTGTGAAAGATGTGGTCAACAAAATGGCTACTTTGGGTGAAATTATGAGCAAAGAAGTGGTGAAATTATGTAAAAGGTCTCTTATACCAAGATGAAACAATGGTGCCATCTCATTAAAGAGAGAAAAGATTTGTCCACCTTGTTGGATCTTTTATATTACATGAGGGAATATTGAGAGATACATCTAGAGATTCCAATGAGAATGTTTTTTCATCTAAAGTTCAGATTTCATAGAATGAAGATGCAAGGGGTAGCTGCAAGAGAAATCGAGGCCAAAGTAGAGGCCAAAATCAGAATTCTTCAAGAGAAAATAGAGGAAGAAGAGGTGGTCAAGGAGGAAGAGGTAGAGGTAGATTTGATAAGAGAAATATCCAATTTCACCATTGTAAAATGTATGGCCATTTTGAAAGAGATTATAGATTTAAATTAGGTAATAACAATAAAAATGATAATTATTCTCAAAAGATTGAAGGCTTCCTCAACTAATTTATTTTTATCCTATGGAAAATATGAAAATGATGTGAAAAATGTTTGATATTTAGACTCGGGGTGCATTAACCACATGTTTCATAATAAAGACCTTTTTTTCACATTGATGAAAGTTTTAAATCCAAATTATGCTTGGCAATGACACTATTTTGGAGGTTGTAGGGAAAGGAGCCACTTATGTCCATATGAAGGAAGGTATGAAATGTGTTCAAGAAGTTTGTTATACTCCACAATTGATGTAGAATTTGCTAACTATTTGGCATCTATGTGAAAAAAACTATAAGGTTATGTTTGAAAACAAAAATTGTGCAATTTACGATAAAAATTAAGGCAATCATGTAATTACAATAGTGCCCATGTCAAGCAATAGAATGTTCCCATTGAAGTTTGGTGAACATAGCAGCCATCTTGTCAATATGGAATATAAGGACAAAAGTTGCTTGTAGCATATAAGGTATGACCATTTGAATTTTAATAGCTTAAAGTTTCTTACATCAAAAGATTTGGTTTCTAGCTTACTTAAGGTTCAATAATACAAATAACCTTGTGAGGTTTATGCTAAGGGAAATATACAAAATAATCATTCTCTAAAGGCAAAGCATGGAGGTACCATTACTCTATTCAGTTGATTCATTATGATATTTGTCGTCCTATGTAGAACAAGAATTTGGGTCATTTATCATATTTTATTACTTTCATTGATGATTAGTCACAATATTGTTGGGTTTATTTTTTGAATTCAAAATATGAAGCAATAATATATTTAAAAGGTTCAAAGTATTTGTTGAAAATTAGAAAGGTTGTAAAATTAAATGACTAAGGACTGATCATAGTGGATAATATTGATCAAAAGATTTTAAGACTTTCTGTGATTTGCATGGCATAAGAAGACAACTCACCATTGCTTACACACCTCAACAAAGTAGGGTAGCTAAGATGAAAAATTGTATAGTAGTGGAAATGGCAAGGAGTATGTTACAACTAAATATTTTAATAATTATTTTTAGGGTAATGCAGTTTCTAGAACAACATACACTCTCAATTGGAGTCCCACTAGAGAACTTGTAATGATGACTCCTTATGAAGCTTAGTATGCAAAGAAGCCCAATGTTACTTATTTTAGAGTTTTTTGGTTGGTTAGGTTATGTGAATATTGTTGATAAAAATAGGAAAAAGTTGGATCCCAAGAGTGATTCTTTTATTTTTGATGGGTATAGTGAGCATAGTAAGGCTTACAAGTTATATAACCTTTGCAATAATAGCATTCTTGTCTTAAGAGATGTATTTTTTGATGGATGAGTTTATGGTCATCAAGAAGACCATGATGAAAAGTCCAAACCTATTTTGAATGGTGGTATTATTTGCTGATATTGATCATGGGCAGCCTTATAATACTTTAAGTCTAAGTGCTACACATCCACCAAGTAGCCCTATTTTAGTTCTTCAATTTCAAGTACAAGACCAACATCAACCCTAAGTCCTAACATGAAGGTTCGAAGCTTAGTTGATATTTATGAAAGAAGTGTAATTCAAGTTCATGAAGAAAATCATAGAGGTGAGATAGTAAATTTTATATTATTTTCAAAAGTTGATTTTGAAACGTCATGTAATGAGGATGCATGTGCTATTGAAGTTTGGGTCTAGAAATGCAACAAGAGATGGTTTCTATTAAGAAAAATAGTATGCAGGAGCTTATCAAGTTTCTACATGATAAGAAAAACATTGGCACTAAATATGTCTACAAGACTAAGCACCATAGTGAGGAAAGTGTCAAAAGACACAAAGAAAGATAAGTTGCTACAAGATTCAGTCAAAGGTATCTCATAGATTATAAAGAAATATTTGCACTTGTAGAATGTCAAGAGACTATTAGATTGTTGATTTCACATAAAACCCAAAAGAAATGGATCATCCATCATATAGATATAAATAAGTGCCTTCTTGAATGGGTACTTGGAAGAAGAAATTTATGTGGAGCAGCCCACAAGGATTTGACCTGCAAGGTAAAGAGTGTCAACTTTACAAGCTAAAGAAGGGCTTGCATGGCCTCAAGCAAGCACCATGAGCTTGGTATGCAATGATTGATGGGTAGTTTAAAGATAATGGCTTCACTAGAAGTAAGAGTGAAATGACATTCTTATTGTCAATTTGTATGTTGATGATTTGTTGTATATGGGTATAAATTCTATGATGAAAGATGAATTCAAAATTATTGCCCTTTGAAAAATTCTCCCTTCTGTGCTTTCCTTTAGCATATCCTTCACAAGTCTCCTTGTTCTTTTCAACATTAGGAAAACGAAAAATATTGCTTTTAATGTTAGAATGTTCAAATTATAAATTACATATGAGTTACATTTTCAATTTTTTATTTTATCTTGGTATCAAAAATAGTTTGGGGTTAACTCCTTAGGGAAAGGTTCGGAATTATGAGTGTTGGAGAGGTCTTGTAGTGAGTTGTAATCTTACCATTGAGGATAGCACTTAAATGTTCTCAAAGAACCTATGTGAGTAGTTTAATAACTATATTGTAAATGTCATATAATTATAAGTGACTTTGGGAAGTGTCAAGGATGAGAATAGGAAAGTGTGAAGAGTGCCGAAAGGAATACATAAGCCATGGTTGGGATCCATGCCACCGATATGTACGAGAGGTGATTAAAGCCAAGGTGTTAGGATTTGCATATGACAGAAGTAAACAAACGAGGTAAATAGTGTTGTAAGAAATGCAACATAGAATGAAACCCTTCCGCCAACTTATTGGCAGCTAACAAAGAAATGCTTGTCAAGTTAAAGCCCAATGCACAATGACAGTCAGCAAGTACAATTGTGTAGATAAAACTAATATATTCTAATCTTAATGAAAATTAGTGTAGTTTATTCTTTAAGAGGGAGTGTTAGGAATAATGAATAAATATGTGTACATGTGTCGATTGTATTTTAACATTCACTATTATAGAGATTAGTTTAGGATCCAGTTGAATTATTTGTGGAAGCTGTTAATGCCAGCATTACCTTATAAATTGTAATACTGCCAGTTTAATATGAATTACATTTTCAGTTTTATTTTATCACTGCCTGGGTATACATGTATGCAAGATGTGGAATTATAGACAACACACCTTAATTGCTTGACAAAATGGCTCAACGAGATGTTGCCTCCACCAAAACGATTGTAGATATGCACCAAACAATGGATCTGTCGAACAGGTTTTAGATGCTTTCAAGCAAATTAACTTATCAGGTGTAAAGCCAAGTCCCCCACCTTTGTAAGCATCCACGTAGTCTAGGATGGATATCCATCAGGTGTAATTAGCATGGACTGCTGCAAGCATTCTGAGGAAGTAATATGAAGGGTCATAGAGTCAAAGAAGGCAACAGGTCACCGGTTTGGATCTGTTAATACAATAATGTATAGAAGTTGAACAGACATCAAGCAGGCTGACAAGATGAAAGGAATTGAAGGTAAGAGCAAGCATCGATAGAAACTGAATGTGAAAAGAATGAACATGGGCCAATTAAAAATTGTGAGATAAGCTAGCAAAGAAGAGGCTTAGTGTATCTAAGTACAAGAAAGCAGCAGCCCAAAAACATGGGTGACGCTATGAATCGAAAAAGAGGTAGCTATGTAAGAGGATCAATGTGTAGGGCAGAGATTTGAATGTATAGTTTGCCAAGTAAGGCAGAGCATAAAAGTGTGTACAGCTTGTAATTAAGTTTGCGATCTTGCCTCTTGTCTGAAATAACTACTTTATTTTTTTGTCCCTTTTTATCCTTCAGAAATGCAGTGCAAGCAGTTGGTGGGTATACATGGAAGGAGAATTATTGTGTTCTATTTTTTAATTACAGAAGATTTTTTATCATCCTTAGTATTTAATTTATATCATATGCAATACGAAATTTCATGAAGTTTTTCATTAAGGAGGTGCTTTCTCTTATCAGGTCTGCAGATTTAACTTTAACTTTGATAACTTTGCACCAATGGTAAGATCCATTTCAGAACAGATATCTGAAATCTATTTTGAATAATCTTATGTTTTAAATGATTTTGATAATGTAACGGGCAGGGATATGTTAAATTTCTACTGTGGTTATACATTTGACCTTTTTTTCTTTAAAGTTTTTGGGTTTGGCAACAGAAATCCACCTATCAGAGAGAGCTGCTTCAGGTTTATACATATAAAAAATTGGCGGCCCAGATAAATTAGTTTGTCTCATAAAGAAAATTCGATCACACCACACTGTGGCATGAGCAAACCGAAGATGTTGAGCGAGGGTTTCCATTTCTCTCCAAACGTTTTCCTCCCAATCACATTCATAAATTTTATTGGATGTAGTTGCAATTAGTAGTCCACAAGCATACAGAACATTGACATACTCCACTCCCTCAGACATATTTTCTATTGTTGTCCATACACCTGTGCTGGGATCAAATCTTTGAAATTTTATGATTAGAAATACCAATGACATAAAACATTTCTTCAATAAAAACACCCTTAGACATGCCAATGCCAATTCCTTCCTGCATCTTAGGAAGAAGCTCCCACATGTCTTTATCTACTTTATAAACTGCTGCGTCACGAAGTTTATCAATACCATATAATTCCTTTCCTCCTGCAATGTAAATTGATCCTTGAGGTGAGGCACAACATGCAAACGAGGTGAAAAATGATCTGGGGGTGGGCATTTTAGCACCTTGCTTCCATGTACTGGATAATAAATCATATATCAAAATCTTTCTACTAAAACTGTCATAATATTCCAACCCCAACAGAACAATCTTATGATGAACACTTATAATTTGAGAATTTGGTGAGGTTTGGAATCCTTTGGGAAGAGGAGCAAGCTGTATACATGTTTGATCAATAGGATCGTATATAGATATCCATCCAGGCTTGACCACACATATATATTTTTTAGCCAGCCCAAACTTAACTCTATCTTGATAAAACTGCAAACATTCCATCATTTGCTTGGCAGGTTCCAACAGCTGCTTAATCTTTAACTGAGATTTCTTAGTAAAATGTCTCGAAATGTTTCTTCAGGAATTTCCTTCACAAAATCCATTATCAACTCTTTCTCCTTAAATAAGAGAGTGTAAAAATTCAGAGAACTATATCCGGTTGTTTTAAATGATGTTTAAACCCAAGTGTTGCTTTATACTTGAAAACTCTTCTTGAGATTTAAAGGACACACCCTTTGGAAATGCCCTCATAATAGGGACTAAATTAAGGGTAAATGTATCTGTGTAAGTTATTTCTTTTAAATAAGCCATATGTATGTCATAAATATGATAGATAGAACAGGTAAGCGAAAGGACAGTTAATCTATGCTAGCATTTAGACTTCGATTGAAACAATAGAACAACTTCTTTAAAAGCTTTTGAAGCTCTGAGAAAAAGCCAACTGTTTCCTTGCGTTGGACGTTAACATTTTTCAAAGACATTTAAAGTGATTGTTTGTAAAAATTCTATTATAAGACTAAGCATCCCCTTTGTCACTCAAATCGGTATTTCTCTATAAATTGTAATTTGTGGTTTTAAAGATTCTGTTTAAATGTGATAGGGAAGCGTATTACTAGCAGTCGTACACAAAGTAATAATGGGTGTTGCAGAATTCATTATGTTAGTATGGTAAAAATCTATATATTTCAAAACGTTATCGTAAGATGTTTTAATAATGGTATATTTAAAATTGTCAATACTTATATATAAATGATCTAATAGTCATATGTTATGGATACCAATAAAAGTATACAAATCTAAATCAGTTATGATCTTAAAATATTAACTACTAGAACTAAAATAAATGACTATCAAACTTCACGTACCTTTAACTATTTCTCATATGTCTCAGAAGATTAGGATGTTCCTACTGTTTTCCATGTCTATCAAACTTCACGTACCTTTAAGTATTTCTCTAATCTATTTATATGTTGAATAGACTTTATAGCAATAAAAAATATGTTAAAGTCCCTACTGTTTATTGAAATGTTTAAATTTGAAATAAATCAATTGAATCATTATCTAATTTAATAATTTTTAGGGTTTAATATTAAATAATTGTTTTTAATGCAGCTCCAAAATGTTATGGAGATCTGTTAAACATACTTTCCCGTGGGTTCTTTGGATAAGTAAATATTCAAAATTTTGGTTTTCCTATCATTTTGTAGTCTAATTTTGATTTCATGAACATTGTTAAACTTTTAATTAAACTTGCACAAGATAGTGTGATCTAGAAAAAAAGAACAAAACTTGCAAGTTAATAGAAGAAAATTTTAAAACAAGAAGAATGAAAACTATTTCATTAACTAAATGATAATTCACATGAAATTGCAAAGATATATAAAACCTTTATTAAAGCCAAAAGTAGAGGAAAGCAAGGAATAAAACTGCATAAAATAGAAAAGACAGATTGAAAACCAAATCCTCTTTGATTAACCTAAAATAAATGAATCTTCTCAAAAAATAATGGAAAACATAGAAAGTTTTTGCTAAGATTCTTGTTAAGTCTAACTATAGAGACAAATGCCTAAAGAAAGGGAATAGGAAAGAGGGAAAACTCTGTGGGAACAAATCTCCCTCTCAAAATTTACACTAACTCTTCATGACACCTTTTATGTTGCAATGTCCATCACCCCAAAAAGGTCTCATATAAATTGAATGAGAAGATAGGGTCCATTTAAGCTTCAAAAAAGAAGAGAAAGAATGCCAATACAAAATGTAGCATGGTGAATGTTGTAGTAGGTCCCTCTGCAACTAGCGATGCCTCTTCTTTTCGGAAGATAGAAACCTGAAGTTGTCAAATTGCTAAATTGCCACTCAAGATAAATGTATGAAGGAATCAAAATGAATGGTTTTGGAAAGGTTGAACTGCAACTCTACAATACCAGACTCAAGAATAGGAACCATTGAAGTGTGAGATTTATTCAGATGTGAATTGGGATGCGTCAAGATAATAGCATGGAGTGGATGAGAGAGAACAAGAGAATCCAAAATAAAATAAAATGCATCTCGATTTGAGCTTACTTTGAAGGGATGACATATGTCCTCAATGTTGTCATGGTCAAGGAGATATTGAACAAACAATTGATAAATATCTGATAGGATTATATATTTCTTATCAAGTGGATAAGAATGAACTTTTCGAAGAAAATCTAAGGTAGCATTTAAAGAAGCCAAGATTTTTGTCAAACTGGAAGGTGGAGGTGATTGAATAGTTGGCAATACCGAAGGTGTAGAAAGAGGAGATGTCTCTATGTAATCAAGCCAATCAAGACTCTTCGAATAAGAAATTTCCTCTTTAGTGTCAACATCATACATAGGATCATCATCATTATCAAGGGAGAGAAGTATGTCTATAGTTGGATCATTTAGGAATCGAGGTTTAGTGGGATCTCCTTACATTTCCCATAAAGTGGCCCAAAGAGTGCAAGGGCACTCAATGTGTGATAGATCCCATGATGTGTTGTCCCCAACAATTAAACCAATTAATTCTAATATATGATCATTTCTACTTTCTCATGCAAATTTTTGCAAACATGTAGCAATAGATGAATCCATCGATGCTGCTTTAGGATTCCATCATAATATGACTTGTAGTTTCCTTCTTCCAAAGTGATGACATGTGGATGATATTCAATTCTTGCAAAATATTGTTAATGCTTCTTCTTTCCAACACCCATGTACTCTAATACGATGTAAAATTTTAACTAAACTAGCACAAGATAGTATGATCTTGCTAGAAAAAAAAAAGAAAAGAACTTGCAAGTTAACATAAGAAAATTTTAGAACAAGAAGAATGAAAACTATTTCATTAACTGATTGATAATTTGCACGAGTTTACAAAGATTAAAAAAATCTCAATTGAAGCAAAAAATAAAGGAAAGGAAGGAATAAAACTACATAAAATATGAAAGGAGAATTTAAATCTGAATCTTGTGAATCCTCATTAGTTAGCTTATAATAAATAAAGCTCCCTAGAAAAAAGGATAAAATTGAAAGTTTTCGCTAACACTTAGTAACGAAACATTTGGGCTACTACTCTACATGTCTAGTAGCTCTTTTCTTGCAATCACCATTGACACCATCTCACCAATAAGAGCATTGATGAATGTTGTCAAAATAAGTGTTGTGCAAAGAATGATATTTTTTTTTTGTTGTCCAAAGAATGGAAAGGATGTAGATTCTACCATTCACAAATATTTTTTAGCTATTATATATGGAAACACTTTTTAAAAATATTTATATGTCAAAATTTCAATTTTTGAATGATTCACATAGAATTTTTAGCTATTACATATGGGAATACAAATAATTTTTATCTATCTTATAAGGAAAACACATCTTTAAGATATTCATTTGCCAAATTTGAAGATTTTATAGTAGTCACAAATAAATTTTATCTAAGGGGTGTTTTCAACAATTCACAATTTTTTTTAGCTATCTTATATCGGAACACACCTATAGGATCTTCATTTCATCAAATTCAATAATTTTGTATAATTCACTATGAACTTTAAACTATATGGTAACATGTAATTAGGATATTCATTCCATCAAACTTCAACACGCCATTAATAATAATTGATGCTTGTTGGGCCCATTTAGAACCATTTAGTTTCAGTAATAGATCAAGGACACATTAGGACTTCAGTTTGTAATTTGAATATAATAATACAAGAATAGCAATATATTTTAAAATCTAGATGTAAAATATATCAAGAGATATCATTCTCAAGAAGATTCCATCCTCACTACAATTGAATTCAAAATTTTAATTAGCTAAACAAAAATATAAATATAATGATGTACGGTTGTTGCCTTTTTGTCTTAGCTAAGAGACATCGCATAGAAAAAATATTTTAGTTTGGAAACATTTGTGGATAGGAGCAAACGAACAATGTATGTGATACATATCTCTTTTTTGGCACATAGAGGAAGATGATTGTAGGAATTTTTGTATCCACAATAATTTATATGATTTAAAAACCAATAATATATAGATAGAATATTTATGAATATTAATTATTTATGGATATTTCCTTCTCCCTTATGTGCAGGAATAGGTGCAAGGTTGTAACTTTCAGGATCAATATAAATCATAGAGACAAAAACATTTCCCTTTGGATGACGAAAAGTGTGGAGGAACAGAGCGACAGGCATTCTAGTCTCAAAAATTTATGGTGACCCTTTGGGAACAAATACAAACATTCACATATTACTCAAATCTAGGTTCATGGTTCCATTTGACGACTGTAGCTCATTGTCTAGCAAAACTATTTCAATTTCAACACATTTAGCCTAATTTCAGCATTTTCACAATTCAACTTAAAAAGACGGTATTCAAGTGCAGCCAATGGAACTAATCATAATTATAAGCCCTATATTCATTGAACCAAGGCTAGATCAATTGAATTCACCCCTCTTTAATGTAATTACTTCCTAAGAAAAAAATATTTCTTTTACCACATCATTTGGTGAATCCCTAATTTTTCACCAAATTACACAAAATAAAATGTTTGAGTGATAATGGTAGTGAAATTTTCTCTAATAATTTTGATATTCTATAAATATTTTATGAATAATAGACAGAAGGAAACTTTATATTTTTCACAATAGAATGGAGTAGCAAAGAGAATTAACATGACACTAATGGATAAGGAAAGGAATATGGTGAGTGGTTCTAGTCTACAAAAAACAATTATGTTGAAGATGTTCCCATTGCTTGCTACTTGATTGGCATGCCTCCTATATAGTCTCTTGGAGGTATGGTAGGGTCATAAGTGTTCACTCAAACATCTTAGAGTTTTTAGTTTTCATGCATATGCACATGTGCCAAAGGATATACAAACAAAGTTGGAGAAAAAGGTTTTGAAATGTATCTTCATTAGATACAATTATGGTGTGAAAGGATAAAAGATTTGGGACCATATTGCACAAAAGTTAATACATAATAGAAGTGTTATTTTTAGAGAAACTAAGCTTCATTTTGTTACATTACTTCCATAATAGACCAAATAAGAAGATGTGATTCAATTTCCTTCTACACCTAAAAGTCTTGAATTGGGACCCCTAGATGGGCAAGAAGTTGAAGAGGGCTCATCTACATTGAATCTTTAGAAGAGGAGGAACAACCTTAAACTTAGCTTTCTTAAATCTCTACAAGACATTAAAAATCACTTGAAAGGTACTCACTTGATGATTGGAAATGTATTTTTTGTTTGAATACTAATATGGATGGACCTAGATTTGTAGGATAGGCATTATGCATTAGTGATGCAAAATACTAAAAATGTGCTATAAATGAAGAAATGGTAGCTTTTAAAAAGAATAATACTTGGGACCTTGTACCATTACATGAAGGATGAAAACCTATTGGTTGCAAATGGATGATCAAGAAAAAGATTGCTTTAGCTGGAGGTTGGTTACAAATGACTACTCTTAGGTTGAGGGTGCTTATTATGGTGAGATATTTTCTCCCATTGAAAAATTAAATCCATTAGATTTTTTCTTTCTATTCCTACTACTTATGATTTAGATGTTGAGAAAATGTATGTGATAATTGCTTCCCTTTGAGGAAATTTGGAGGAGGATATTTACATAACATTGTTAGAGTACTATGTGGTAAAAAGTAAAAGAAATTTGTATTGTAAATTGAATAAATCTTTGTATGGAATCAAATAGAGTCCTATGATATGGATTTGATACATATGTGTTGAGTTTTTTATTTGAGCATTACAAATTAGATCATTGTGTTTATTGAAAATTTGATGGTGGTTATTCCCTACACATTTCATTATATATTGATAATATGTTATGTTGGAATCCAAAAATACTGAGAGGGGGGGTGAATCAGTGCTCTACTGGAATGATCAATGTTAACCTTATCAAACCATGTATTCACCAACCAGTGTACCGATACATATATAAATAGAAGAAGTAAAGCAATCAATAAGCCGATCACACAAATATACACCATAAAACAAAGAATTATATGTGGAAACCCTGAAAGAGAAAAAACCATGATGGGATTTGTGAACCACAATATCAATCCACTGGCCATATGAAAAGATATTACAAAATACGGGGCCCTACACTTGCAAGAAGGCTTATAACCTAGAGCACACTTCTCATCACAAAAAGGAGTCTCACAGACTACATAAAGATCTATAGTACAACCCAAAAAAGAGAATGAACTACTAAGATAGAATTTCCAATGCCCAAATATAGTTTCAGTGTAAGCTCTGTCTGTTATGGTTCTAAAACCCTAAACCCTTACCAGAATAGCCTCTTACATAATATTTGCATTACAAACATATCCTACCATGATATTCCTCATTACATATCATATTACATTTTTCATGTTCAAAATGATCTAATCAATTGACCTATATACCCTTCATAATCCTCATGCCTTGTGTCGGCTTACATAGATAATTACCACATGAATATACAAGTTGGCCCAATTATAAATATACATAAATATCAAAATCAATTGTCGATTGCTAGATCTCCCAAAATGATGGCGGCCTCCTATACTGCTATTCTGATGAAGACATGTCGACCTGCAATGCTGGTACCAAGAATTCCTCCTGCCGGTGAAGATACATGCCTGTGCTAGTGTTGGTGTCGGTGATCAAACGAACAAAAATGTGAAAGCCGGAACATGTTGCCATCGATGACAACATATTCAAACCAATCAAATGAGTTTTAATTTCCAACATGTTATTTATTGGTAAGGGGAAGCATATGATTTAATAACTAAATTCTTATCTTGCTCTTAAATATCACATAAAATATATTGGTGTAGCTAAACACATTCTTGGGATGGAAATTAGAAGAGAGTGAGAGAATCTAAAGCTATGGGTAGGATAGAGTAAATATGTAAATATCATTTTATCGAGGTTGAAAATAAAGGATTGTAGACTAATATGTTTTCCATTTGTAGTTGGAATTAAGTTAATTATTTAATATTTTCCTACATCCCCATAAAAGATGGAAGACATGAGAAAAGTATCTTAATAGAGTGAAGTTGGAAGATTGATGTATGCTATGGTTTGTACTAGACCAGACACTACTAAAGAAGTGGAAGTTCCTTCTAGATATCCATCTAATCCTAGTAGATCCCATTGGGATGTAATTAAAAGAGTCATCAAATATTTAAAGCTTACCTCTAAATATTCTTTGTGTTATCATGATAATTTTACAAGAGATAATATTTCCCTTGATATTCATGGTTATGTGGAATCAAATTGGGCAAATGATGCTAATATAGAAAGATCCACTAGTGCTTATGTATTTACTTTATTTGGTTGTAAAATTAGACAGATGATTAAGTGATGGGATGTGGTGTCTTTGTCTGCTACTCAATTAGAGTATATGGCATCTACTCATGCTTGTAAAGAAGTAATTTGTCTTAAGAGTTAAAGAGACTATGTTTAGATATTAGAATAAAAAAAGGTGCAATGAAAGTTACTGATAGTCAGAGTGAAATCTTTGTATCTAAGAACCCAACATTTAATGCCAAGACAAAGAATACTAATGTCAAGTATAATTTTGTTAGGAATATAGTTGAGGATGGTAAGTTGAAGTTGGTTAAGCTAGATACTTTGATGAATGTTGTAGATTATTTAACTAAGGATGCGAGAACAAAGAAGTTCAAATGGTGTTCTAAGTTTATGGGCCTCTCAACCCCTTGCTATTAAAACATGATGTTGATAAGCCTCCTTTCGCTCTTGCAAGGTGCTGGAAACATGTGATATTTCTTAGGAAAATGGTACATCTTAACCTTGCAATAGTACAAGTGTATTGGGTTTGTTTAGATGGATGGATAAATGCTTCTAATTTTTTTCACTTCAAGTACAATCAAAGTGTTGGATAAAGCATTCTTTATTTTCCTAGTGGTACATTCTATATGGTACAAGAGTGCATCTAGAGCGCTCCATAATTGTTAAAGCCGCATTTTATGTATGATCTATTATAGTATATCTTGATCATTTATCATTAGGTTATGGATCTAATGGTGGATATTTAGCGTGCTTTATTTTCCCTAGAAGGCAACCCAATATTATGAAGGAGTTGTAGTATGGATATATTGTGGTGTATTCTAAGAGTTTGATAGCTTTTGAGTTGTCTCTAAATCTCTATTGGTGATTCTCATCTAAGAATATTTCTCTACAAATATGTCGTAATTTATTATTAATTTTTGAATAATATATTGGGCAATTTTTACAATGTGTTGTTTTTCTCTTGAAAGTGTTTTCTCATGTAAATCATTTTTCTGTGGTATATACATTATTTATATTTATTTCTATTCAATTTATGTAAATATCATTATTATTTGTAAACAAAGATTATTACCCTCTGACTCTCAAGGTTAGTGTAGGAATTTGTTTTGCTACCATAAGTTCCTTACAAAAATGCATATTTATCTATCTACTATAATATACATGTAAATTTTAGCACATCTATACTTGCATCCATAACACAAATGATCAAATTTTCTTTTTTTTCTTGAAGAATAGAAACTGGTTGTAAAAAAACTACAAGAAATACATTATTTAAATTTTTCTAATGATAGTGAATTTACTTTGTGTGACAGATGATAATCCTCTATAAAGAACTTCAATGAGAAGTACCCATTTATATTTTGTAATAATTTCAAGATTTTAAGGGTATTTGTCTTGTAATGAATTGTCTAAAATTATAGAAAGTTTCTCATAGATTTTAGAATTTTAAAATATGTTAGCTTCAACTAGTACTCAAGGTTCTATTAAAAAATAATTCTATGTATAGAAAAAATCATCTCTTCTCGAAATGTAATTCTCTCATATCGTGTAGTGATTAAATGAGTACACTATATGGTTAAAATAATTTAGCCACTTTAATACACATTATGAAATAGCTCTCGTAAGATGTTTCTATTATTTACTTCTACATATGTCTAATGTCACAAAACATAAAGAATTGTCATATTAAGTGTTAATGTCTATCACATATTTTTAGAAGCAACATAGACTTAAAAAATTATTTATTTAAATATATTTTGGTATAAAGACATTTAAAGGCATGTGCAAAATTAAATGCTCTTTAATTCACCCAACATCTTTGTCAACTAAAATATTAAATAGAGGAATAATGAAAATTATGTGAAATAAATTATAGTCATTGTAATGGTTGTATGCTACTAATTATATATTTCCTCTAATTATGGTACTTTATGAATAAGTTTTGAATCATACCATTTCATATGGTATAAAAATCAATACATTTCAATATCATCTCCTCACTCAAAGGACTAAATTAGTCTTAATTATATTTTTCAACCAAAGAAAAGAGAATAACCCAAAATTTCCTAAACTCAGTGATTCCTGAGTCGAGTCAGCCTCAGTGATTCTAGGGGGCTCAAATTTAGACTCAACTAAGTCTGGGATCTAAAATCATTTGGAAATAGACTCAACAATTTTGGCTAAGTTTAGCGAGTCCCAACTCCCAAACTCATCTGGCGAAATGATATTTTAAGTTAAAAAAAGCACAACTTGCAATATGTTTTGAATTGATTTTTTTTTGTTTATATTATGCTTTGAGCCTAAAAGTGAATTTCATTTCATTCATTTGGAAAAAGAGGAGGAGAAATATGAGTTGCGAGGAGAAAGAAGGTTTCATTGAAGGAAACATATCAAGTAAGTGCAAGGTTTCATCCATAAATCACATAGGGGTTGAATTATACTTTCATTTGGTGCATCAAGAGTTGGAAAGGAAGACTTTTCATCTCATTTAAATCTTGTTGTAAGAGGTAAGATTGATTTTTTGAGTTTTTTTTTTTGTTTCTTGTAAATAAAATTTTCATTGCAATTTGTTTGATTAATTTTCTATTCATTTTATTTGAAAGTTTTATATTTTCTTCCAAAATATAATTTAGGTAAGCCATAGGGTTTGTAAATATTTTCTTTTAAAAAGTAGGGTTTGAAATTTTAATCAAACCCTACATTTATTTTTAAAATTTTTTATAAACCCTACCTTAGTACTTGTAGCATCCTAAAATTGTACCCCTCACAATTTTAGATTGTATTTGGGTCTTTGCGTTAGTTTTTTCACCCCTTGGCCTGATCAGAGACCTAATTATGCTCACACATGCAACAAACTTCATCCAAATCAAAGATGCACCAAACTGATCCTACCCCAAAATAGGGAAGGACTGGGGCGTGGTGCCTTGGTCCTCACCAGGACGAGGGCATGTCACCATGGTTCTCCCTGAAGGGGGCCTAAATTGGACCCCTTGACCCATTTCAAATTTGGAAATGGGAAACACCCCTCTATGTCGGCTCATGTTGAAAAATTAATCAATTCATCCTACTAGGAAGTATATAAGAGATACTTCCACTCTCATTTGACATATCATCAAAACACAAGAGCTCTTCAAGTATCCAAGAGATCAAGAATTCAATCATTCAAGAGAAATTGAGCTATTTTAGTATTCCTTTAAGCTTTGGAGCAACAATTGAGTCAACATTTCAAACATTAAATAGGAGATCATCATTCTAATTCATGAAGTCATAATTCTATGTGGAGGTAGGTAAATCTTCACAAGGAGGTATAAGTAATTCATTTTTAGTCAATTAAACATCCCCTCAAAGAGGAGTATTTCTACTTTCAATCCTTTCAATTACATTATTCCAACCACTTGGTTAATTCCAAAACTGGGGTTGGACCTAAAGGAAAGTCCCTATTCCCAACATATTTCCCTTTCTTTATGTGTGTAGCTCTACCTCTAGAATTAAGATTTATTTGCAAAAATGGAAAAACCCTTTTCGATGTGTAGAAAGTTTGGAGGACCAACTGGGTGGGCGTCCTGGTCCGAACACATAGTCCCTACAACTTTTGGTAGATTTCACAAAGAAGGTTTGAATCATCTCAAACTTCTCAAATCCAGGTGCATGACAAAATCCCAAATCTACAGCTCACTATTTTCACATATTTGTCTTCATTTTGAGCACTTAGTCTTAATTCAACTTGTCAACTTACAAAATAAGGTCATACATATTCCATTTCAATCAATCTACTTATTATCAAGTCCTAATCTGATTAGTGACCGAATCTAGTGGATTTACCCCATGTTTTGAACGTAAAGGAATCTCCATCATCCCAAGCGAAAATAGGTGATTTGGTGATTTGTCTATCATTGATGCAAATTGGATAGTTTCGTAATTTTCCCTTTTGCAATACCTACATTAGTTTTTTGAAAAAAATGTAGTTTTTTAATATTAATTTATGACAATGCACAAATTCTCAAATATTTTTTTTCTTTGCATTTGTAATAATGTCTTATTGAAGCAACCTTGAATTTTTCATTTGCCTTAATTTTATATTACAATCATACAATATCTACTTCCAAAATCCTAGATAGAAAGGACCCCGCTTGGAAATATCATGAAGAGTTTCCTTGGAAAAAAAAAGGAAAAAGTGTAAATATTGTGAAACAATAGTCCATGGAGGAATAGATAGATTAAAATACCATCTTGTTAACATAAGTGGCCACGATGTTGAGCCATTGACATTAGCAATTGTTGAGGCTACATGTGAGTGCTATGTTGCAGTTGAAGAAATTCAAGTAAATAATGAAATTGTAAAAAAGAAAAAGGAGGATTTGGAAGCCATTGGTTGTGTTGGAGGGCCTTCTTCCATGCCTCCATATCATCCCAGTGCTAGTGCTTCTTCTTTTCCTAGTAAGAATGGTCCTGGCACTACCAATGGTAGTGGAAGTGTTAGTAGTGGTCCTAGAATTCATAAATCTAGGCTAGATTCCTACTTTGAGCCTCGCACTACTCCTAGATCCCAACCGTCACTTGAGAGAATGGGTTGGAACAAGGAGGTCCATGATGCCACTAGATTGGAAGTCAATAGGTTTTGGGTCTACTGTATTGTTCCATTCTTTGCAGCCAGGTGAATATTGATTGTTTGATTGTTTTAATATTTATAATTTGACTCTTTGTTTAATTTTTTTTTGTACATAGTAAATACTTAACTTATCTCATTTAATTTATTTGTGACAAGCCTCCTTGTTGGTAGGAAATGGTTGATGTTTCTACCATATATGCGGAGCGGGGTTCAAAGCCCCTTTTGAATCTAATTTAAGGGGAGCAATTTTGTTAGATTTATTGCATGATGTGAAGGGTGAATCACAAGATCAATGTCAAATATGGAGTAGGACAAGTTGCACATCATGAATGATGGATGGATAGATAGGAGAAATAGAAGTCTCCTTAATTTTCTTGTTTCTTCCATAGATGATTTATTAATTTTAATTTTATTTAGTCATAAATTTTTTTAAAAATTTTATTTAATGATTTATTGAATGATAATTGATCTTCCTTTATTTTAAATTTCAAGGGGGACTACTTTCATCAATTCCATTGATGGCTCCATACAATGGCACTACAAAAATATCACATTCTTATGTGAGAAAATAGAGGAGGTGCTACATGACATGGGTGAGGAGAACATGGTGCCGATAGTAATCAATAATGCAATGAATAATGTTGCTACAGGTAGACTTTTAATGGAGAGACACCCATCTATATTTTGGACTCCATGTGTCGCCCACTGCATTGACCTCATGTTGGAGGATATTGTGAAACTCCCATGGATTAAGAGATGTGTAGAAAGGGTAAGAAATGTTTTCAAATTTATATATAGCCATTCATGGCTATTAGCTCTTATGAGGCAAAACATGGAGTAGAGAGAGTTATCTTATCCCAAAATCACCAGATTTGTCACTAAATTCATTACATTACAGTCCATCCTTTGGTGTCAGATGGATTTGAAACGTACGATTGTTGGTGAGCAGTGGGCTTCCTCATCCTATGTTACTATTGTTGTAGGGATAGATATGGTGGATTGCATTTTTTATGAGGGAGGCTTTTGGACCCCTTGTGTTGATATTGTGAATGGAGGCTTAATTTAAGTTTATATTTTATATTTTATTCATCATTTTCTCTTATTTGTTATAGATTACACAATATTTGTAATTTGGTAGTTTGTTAAGTCCTTGGTGGTTCTCCTGCAAGTTGCTGATGGGGAAAATCTTGCAATGGGCTACATATATGAGGGCATGGATAGGGCTAAGGAGGCCATTAGATCTATGTATGAAGGAGTTGAGAGTAGGTATCATCCCATTTGGGATATCATTGATAAGAGATGGCATAACTAGCTTCATAGGTCCATCCATGCAGCAATGTATTATCTTAATCTGGCATTCCATTTCAACCCTACTTTCAAGGTAGATGAGGAGGCTTTTAGTGGGTTGTATTTAATCATAGAGAGGATGACACCTACTAGTTGTACTACTACCAAAATTATGCGAGAGATGTAGTTGGTTTCTAGTGCTCAAGGGTAGAAATTCTCGCGTCCTATCTACAAAGAAATTAGGAAAGCTATGATGCCAGTTAAAAATACATCCTGAGGCATAATTTTGATTTTATTATATGTTGTTAAATGAGAAATGAGAATGTGACTAATTTTTTTTATTTTTCTTATTTCAAATTCAAATAATTGGTGGAACTTTTTTGGCCCAAAAACACCAAATATTCAGAAGTTGGCCATTCACATTTTGAGCCAACCATGCAGCGCATTTGGTTGTGAGCGCAATTGGAGTATTATTGAACACATACACCCCAAGAGGCATGATATATTATCTATGGAGAAGTTGAATGATCTTGTCTTTTTTCCCCACAACCTCTTCCTTAAACAAAAAAGGAGTGCACAGAATGACATCTCCCCTATCATTGTAGAGGAGGTTGATCCTGAAGCCAACTGGATCACTAAAGCTATAGAACCTATCTTTAGTGATGACAACATTGATTGGGTTGAATAGGTAAATATGAAGGTTAAGGCTATAGCAATGGAAGAGGAGGAGCAGAGAGCATGGGCAAAGACAACAGAGCCAGAGGCAGATAGTGACATAGATATTCATATACCTAATGTTGGTAAGGGTGGCATGGTGTCACATGGAGAGGCTATGGCTACCAAATCATCCAGGACCTACCTTAAAGGCCTTCGTAGGAGCGGTGCAGGTTCCTCTAAGCCATAGGCTTGTAGTTGTTTTTACTTTTGATATTTGTATGGAACATTTGATCATATGACGACATGGATTTTTTATTCCATGAGTTTTGTAATATTGTATATGTTTCACAATATTTATATATCTATGTTTGTTATTTCCTTCATCTACAATTTGTGTTTATGCTTATCTGATTGATGTATACTTGTGTTTGTAATCAAATTAGATTCTATTTGATGATGTTATTCTATCTTTATGGTGTGTTTAATAAAGGGTGCATGAAACAAGATTTAAATATTTAAAAATCTCTAGATTTTTTTATTTTTTCACTTTTCCGAGTCCAGCCGAGTCTGAGCCAAGTTTTTTTTGCCGAGTCCAAGTGTTGAGTTGAGTCAGCGTCACTGAGTCTGAGTCTCATTTCTTTGGTTTCAACATCAACTGCTAACTCAAAAGGCCAAATTAGATGTTTAATTATTATCGTTATTTAGAAAAGTTTAAATTGAATAGAGAAATAAATAGTAGTTGAAGATCTTATTGACTCACCATCATTTATGACAACTTAAAATACAATTATATTTAAAAAATAAAGTTACATATATCACAAATGTAGAATTATTACAAAAGGATTGCAATAATATATTTAATTTAAGTTGTATAACCAATTTTTTTTAATGATAATTTTTAAATATCTATTATTATATATATATACATTACACTTAAATATGAAATAAAAAATGTTAAAATTTATGACCAAGACAATATAGCAATCCAATTTGGCGCTTAGTAATTCTATTGTACTTTAATTTTTTTTATAATACATGGTACAATGAGTCAAAGTCAAGTAGTGGGATATCTATTTGAAAAAAAAAAATGCCAAATGAACATTGTTCATTTATTTATAAAAAAACAAAAAAGAGCTTTCATACATTTCACTTATTTATGTGATAGAAAATATTTAAATTTAGATAGAAAAAAAAAAAAAATGGTTGAAAAAACTTTTTAAAAGAATAGCCATCCCATTTGACTCTTATCTATATTATTATACTTTGAATATTTTTTATAATGAATATGATACGGTGAATCAAGTCAAACATTGGGACATTATTAAAATCGATGAATTTATTTATTCAACACGATGGCAATTGCTCTAATTTATTTATTCATTTGGTTTCTTTGTGCCTTAATTTATATTTATATTTAAAGCGAGTCCTTAAGTTTTCCATGCATCTCAATCATATATATTAGTTAAATCTCAGTTACCTTCGTTTTGGGCTACAAATCAACAGCGAAGGGGATAATTTAACTTGGTCGATTTCTTCGAAAGTACGTTTCTCGTCCACTCATTACCCTCGAGAAGTATAGAAGAAATTTCGATCTTTTCCCTAGCGTATAGGATATTGTAATGAAATATTCACATTTATAAAGTAAAGAAGATAGTGAGAAGTTAATTATAATGATATATTTACGAAAGATATTTAATATGAATGTGATATTATTGAAAAGTTAATACATTAATTGTCATGAAATGTCTACATTTATAAAGTAAGGAAGACACCTAACATGAATGTGACATTAGTAAAAAGTTAATGCATTAATTGTCATGTGAAATGTCCACATTTATAAAGTAAGGAAGACACCTAACATGAATATGACATTAGTGGAAGTTAATGTATTAATTGTCATGAAATATCTATATTTTTAAACGAAGAAAGACACCTAACATGAATGTGATATTAATTGGAATGAAATCTCCACATTTATAAAGTAAGGAAGACACCTAACATGATTGTGACATTAATTAAAAGTTAATGCATTAATTATCATGAAATCTCCACATCTATAAAATAAGGAAGACACCTAACATGAATTTGACATTAGTTAAAGGTTAATGTATTAATATTCATCAAATATCCTCATTTGTAAAGTATGAAACACACCTAACATGAATATGACATTATTTGAAAGTTATTGCATTAAGAATGGTCTCTATTATAAATAACATGACATCTACTTGGGGAATACAATAGAACGCAATCATATTTAGATTTAATAAGAAAAAAATCTTATATATAGACATTTGTCTTTTTAATGTGAGCCAATTCTTTTTCCTTCCTTCAATATCAATGATAATAAAATTTCAATCTATTTGAGTTTATATCTATAATATGATTTCGAGATGTTTCTTTTAGAATTGTAAAGATCTACAACATATCTTATGTGCTTAATGAAGGATATTAATGTCAAAAGACCAAATCAAATATGTAGATCCACATCTAAATTTGTAATTCTTTTTTGGGTGTATTTTTTGAAGGAATGAAAGAAGTTTTTATGACTATGCATGGATAGCTAAGTTTCCATTCCATTAATATTTTAAAATTATATACATCTTATCTTAATTCATATAATCTATCTTATGCATAGATTATTATGGTGCGGCCTTTAGTAGCTTATTGAATAAGGTATTACATGATAGATTATAATGACTACATTCCTTTGTTATGGAGATTGAAGACTTTTTGAACTAGATATAAGAACTTGTCTGCACTTTTTTCAATCCCTCATCCCACCTATATACTAAAAAGAAAACATTTAAATTTCTTCCTACATTCTGTTTTAATAGGTTTTCTTCACTACCATATTTAAATGTACATAATAGTGTTACTTGAATAAGAGAATGCAACCTCAAAGACTTAATGTGTTAGTTCATCTAATTTATAAAAGAAAAACTTTGCATGTTGAAAAATAACACAAATATATAAAGTGAGAGCTTGAATAAAAATATACTATAATATTGGATATAGTTTGTCACGTTCACCATTTGTAATTGTATATAGAATCAAAAGCCTAAGGAGACCACTAATGTTATAGTAGAGGGAAAATTCAAAGGAATTATCTACCATAATAAATTGGTCTATTGTTTCTCAAATTAATCAGAAGTTAATGGTAGTTTTGATAGATTTGGCATCCTTGGCACATAGGAGAAGAAATGGTTTTAGGGTTTCGGGGCCTATAACTCTATGCATGGTCATCTTTGTATTATTGCTATGGATTAATTGGTAATTTATGAATAAGAGTGAATTTTTGAAGACCTAAAAAATAAAAAATAGAACAATTTTGTATCTAGGTAGGATAATAGCACATCAACATATCTAAAATAAACTTGTATCAAGGTAATAAAGATGTTATATCTTGTTTGGTACTTTAAAGTTCAAACTATTAAGATATCTTCACTTAAATGAAGAGGGGTAAATATATGCATATTTTAGTTAAAAACAACATATTGAACATCATAAGACCTCAAGATGGAGAAAATAATGCATCCTAGATACCACCAAGAACAAGAGAATTTTTTTTGCTCTAGGACATGAAGGTAACAACCATCATAGAAAGCTCAAAATAATGGGAAGTCATTAAGATCCACCTATCATGATTTAGGAATATGCATTTCAAAGAAAAATATTTTGTTTTTTAATTCAATACATCAATGGTTACATACTTTTATAGATTGTATAGTAGAATAATAAAAATAAATAAAAAAATAATGCATCATATTATATGTGTTACAAATAATTTATATGATTTATGATATACAAAATATACATATATAATATATTGCAAGTCGTGTCCATTCATGTAGCACTTATGCTAGATATGGCAATGATCTAGATGCATTACTATATCATAAGTCAAATTAGATGAATAAAATGTGACATTATCATCAATGATCAGAATTAGAAGAATGTGATGGAAAAGGATCTACAAAAATTAGTGGATTTGGTTGGGCTTTGGTAAATATCTATTTGCACTATTATTTTGCTCACGGATCTAAATATATCCCATGTTGAAGCAATCTTCTATGATATAAAAAAGATGCATGCATTGTTTGATATCATCTACATGTATATGATATAACTAACCAAATGATTTAGTGGCATAAGAAGTTGAATAGGAGGTAATGATATTAAGTTATTATTTAACAATTTTTGCATCACATCTTATAAAGATTTAGATAGTTTTTTAAATGTTTTGTATTGTTGAGAGACCACAGCAAAAACATTAACGACATATGATGCATTTATTGAGATTTTGTTCTAGGATAATTTATTTTCCTTATAGTTTTGAGAAAAGGACAACCACCAGGGATGTTAGACAAAGCCAACGATTTAGAGATACCAAGCCATCCAATTGACACTTTATGGCTGTGTAAGGCGACACAAAGATGAGAAAATAAAATGTATTATGTCAATAAAATATTTTGACATTGGAATCTTTTTTATTCGCTATAAATTGCACCCTGAGCTTTTAGAATTCATCACAACTCTGATAATATCATCATGGGTCGAAAAATAGATTTGCTTGTGTTGGTATTTGCATTTATGATTGCATTTCTACTGCTGTGTTTTTTCTTCTCTGATGGTAGTGAACACCACATATGTTTAGTGAACTTTACAGAAAGTAAATTTAAGTAAGATATGTCGAGGCTATTTGTGTTGGAAGAGCTCAAATAATCATTTTAGGTAGCAGAGATCCCCTCAAATTTGTACTGTCTATTCAGATATTCCATACGTCTTATTGATGTAATGCTATCTACAACTTATTGATGTAATGCATGTATTCAGTGAATAGCAATTAATCTACAACTTGAATTAGAGTGTGCTATGCACCGTAAAACTCCAATCTTATTTTCAGTTTTCAACATTTATAAATTATTGATCTCTGTATTATTTTATGCAAGCTGCAATAAAAGAAATGAAATTGGTGTGTGCAGTTTTGAAAACAGGGCATTCTGTTTTTTATTCTGAATTGTGATTTCTTTTTGCAATTTATTCTTTTGCTATAATTGTTTGTTCTTGCTATTATTATTTTTTGTTAATCAGTTGGTTCAGAGAGGACAGGCCAGGTTCAAAATTCTACAAGTGGTATCAGAGCAGGTAATATTGTTTTGGGTTAAAAATTTTATAGTTGGAATTTCGCCAAAGTTAATCATGTCAAATTCTAACTAGATGCCCATTCTAGAATTTGATGGGAATGATTATGATTATTGGTGCATTAAGATACTGATCTTATTGATTGGAAAAGATTTGTGGGAGATTATTGAAACAGGTTATGAAAAGCCAGCTAATTGGAATGCCCTTACAACCAATGAAAGAACAACAAGAAAGGAAGCAAGGAAAAAGAATGCTCAATCTTTGTTTCACATTCAGATAGCTCTTGATAAGAGCTTATTTCCAAGAATATCAAGAGAAACAACAGCCAAAGATGCCTGGAAGACTCTACAAGAAGCTTACTAGGGTAGTGATCAAGTGAAAGTGGTCAAGCTTCAGACATTGAAGTGAGAATTCAAAAATTTGAAGACATAAGAAGCTGAAATTATAAGTGATTATTATGTCAGAGTCAAAGATGTCATCAATAAAATGACTACACTTGGAAAAATTGTAAGCAATGAAGTTTTGATAAAAAGGTATTGAGATCTTTGAAACCCAGATGGAATCATGCTGCAATAATCATAGAAGAAAGCAAGGATTTGACAAAACTACATTTTGATCAAGTGGTTGGATCTTTGATGTCTCATAAAGAAAGATTGAAAGATACTTTTGAAGGTGTAGAGAAAACGTTTTCCTCTAAATTACAAATTACAAAGAATGATGATGGAAGCAACAGTAGCACCAAAAGTGATTAAGGCCAAGATAAAGGGAAAAGCCAAAATTCTTCAAGAGGTAGAGGCAGAGGTGGCTCAAGAGGAAGAGGTGGTTCTAGAGGAAGAGGTGGAGACATATTTCATAAGAGAAATGTTCAATGTTACCATTGTAACAAGTATGGCTACTTTGAAAGAGAATGTTGATTGAAAGAAGGTAAAAGTGATAACTATTCTCAAGAAAGTAGTTATAATCCTCCTGATCACTTATTTTTATCTTATGCCAAGGGTGAAAATACTAGTAAAGATGTTTGGTACCTAGATTCTGGATGCTCTAACCATATGACAAGGAATGAGAAGTTGTTCTCAACAAAGGATGGAAGTTTCAAATCCAAGATCCAGCTTGGTGATAATAAATCGTTGGAGGTTGCTTCCAAAAGAGAAATGGACGTCCAAACAAAAGAAGTTATAAAGAGTATTCATGATATTTATTATACTCCACAATTGAAGCACAATTCGTTAAGTGTTGGGCAGCTATGTGAGAAAAATTATAAAGCAGTCTTTGAGAATAAGACATGTACTATCTATGATAAGAATAAGGGTAATAGGGTGATCCCTGTTGTGCCTATGACAAGAAATAGGGTGTTCCCCTTGAGGTTTGGTGAACATAACAACAGTTTGGAAAATATGACTTATGAGGATTCAAGTTGGTTATGGCATTTCAGGTATGGGCATTTAAATTTTCATAGTTTGAAGTTTCTAACATCGCATTCAATAGTTTCTAGTTTTCCCAAGGTTGAGGAACATAAGGAGGTTTGTGAAGGTTGTGCTAAAGGAAAGCATGCAAGGGAAAAGTTTCCAAAGTGCAATGCATGGAGGGCCCATCACCCACTTCAGCTTGTTCATTCAGATATATGTGGTTCTATGCAAACTAAGAGTTTGGGTAAGTCATCATATTTCATCACTTTTATTGATGATTACTCATGAAATTGTTGGGTATATTTTTTGAAGGCCAAGGATGAAGCCCTATATACATTCAAGACATTTAAAGCCCTTATGGAAAATGAGAAAGGATACAAGATCAAATGTTTAAGGACTGATCATGGAGGAGAATTTTGCTCAAAGGCTTTCTAGAGTTATTGTGACCTTAATGGCATCTAGAGGCAACTTACTACTGCATACACACCTCAACAAAATGGAGTAGCTGAAAGGAAGAATCATACTGTGGTTGAAATGGCAAGGTGCATGTTACAAACCAAGGGATTGAGCAATTCTTATTAGGGAGATGCAGTTGCTACAACAATGTACATCCTCAACCGTAGCCCCACCAGTGCACTGGAAAAGATGACTCCTTATGAAGCTTGGTATGAAAAAAGGCCTAATGTTAATTATTTTAAAGTTTTTGGTTGTTTGTCTTATGTGCATGTACATGATCAAAAAAGACAAAGTTAGCTGCAAAGAGTGAATCATGTATTTTTATTGGGTATAGTGAGAAAAGAAAGGCTTATAGATTGTATAATCCCATCACTAATAAGCTTATCGTCTCAAGAAATGTAATTTTTGATGAAGGGGGAGTTTATGGTCATCAAAAAGTCCATGTTGGGAAGACAAAATCTGTTTTGAATGATGATATAATTGTTGATATTGATCATGAGCAACCAACTAATATTTCTATATCCAGTGGTTTAACTCCACCAAGCAGTCCTTCATCAAGTTCATCAGTACCAAGTTCAAGTCCAACTTCTTCTCCAAGTTCTACAAGGAAGGTAATGAGATTGAGTGATATCTACCAAAGGAGTGGAAATCAAGTACATGAAGAAAACCCAATAGGTGAGACAGTGAATTTTTCTTTATTAGCCAAGGCTAATTTTGAACCATCATGTTTTGAAGATGCGTGTACTGATGAGGTTTGGGTGCAAGCCATGAAAGAAGAGACAGATTCCATTCACAGTAATTTGACTTGGGAGTTGACAGAGCTTCCACATGACAAGATAAATATTGGCACCAAATGGGTGTAGAAGACCAAGTTTAACAGTGATGGGAGTGATGAAAGACACAAGGCAAGATTAGTTGCTAAAGACTTCACATAGAATTATGAAATTGATTATGAAGAGACATTTGTACCAGTATCAAAACAAGAGACCATTAGAATGCAAATTTCATTAGCAGCTAGAAGAGGTCGAGCATATATCATATGGATGTGAAAAGTGTCTTCTTGAATGGGTACTTAGAAGAGCAAGTATATGTGGAGCAGCCACAAGGTTTTGAAGTGGAAGGAAAAGAGAATAATTTCTATAGGTTGAAGAAGGTTTTGTATGACCTCAAGAAAGCATGAAGAGTGTGGTATGCCAAAATTGATGGATACTTTCAAGAGAATGACTTCTAGAGAAGTAAGAGTGATCCTACCCTTTACTACAAACAAGAAGGTACTAATATTCTAATCATAAGTTTGTATGTTGATGATCTATTGTATATGGGTAGTAGTTCTAAGATGAAATATGAATTCAAAGTTGCTATGATGAATGAATTTGAGATGAAAGATCTTGGTATCATGAAATATTTTCTAGAATGAAAGTTTATCAAAGTAAGGATGAGATTTTCATTTGTCAAACAAAATATGCACAAGATATGCTGAAGAAATTCGATATGCTTGATTGTAATCCATCCCCTCCTCCAAGTGCTCATGGAGTTGTGTTATGTAGAGATGATGGTGCTGATTTAGTTGATGAGACAACTTACATAAGTATTGCAGGGAGCTTGATGTTTCTAACCCCCACAAGGCCTGACATTGCATATTCAGTTTCACTTGTTTCAAGGTATATGGAAAATCCATCAGAAATACACATGAAGGCAACCAAGAGGATTTTGAGGTATGTGAAAGACACTCTAAATTTTTTTATTCATTACTACTCTTCTGAAAAGTTCAATCTTGTTGGCTTTAGTGATTCATATTGGGGAGGTGGTATGGATGACCGTAAGTCTACATCTGGGAATTGTTTCTCTTTTGGTTATGGATTAATTACTTGGAGCTTGAAAAAAACAAAGCATTGTTGCCCTCTCATCTATAGAAGAGAAGTATGTTGCAATTACCTCAGCAGGTACACAAGCTCTTTGGCTCATAAAAATCTTGGAACAAATTGAAGAAAATTAAATTCAACCTAGAATGATTTATTGTGATAATGTGAGTGCCATCAAGTTAGCAAAGAATCCAGTTTGTCACAGCAGGACAAAGCATTTTGATATGAAATATCACTTCATACAAGATTTGGTATAGAAGAAAGATCAGCTAGCGGATACATTCACTAAGACGGTTACAAAAGGTAAAGAAATATGAAGATAGTTGATATTGTTCGTGCATGCATCTTCATCCATACCTAGTATTTTTAGCTTCTACCACCAAACACGTCATGCACAACCATCCACCGAATAGTGTATTTGTTTTTTGGATTTGTAGTTAGGAATTGAATTAGTTTTTAGGAACTGCGAGTTCAAATTTAAGCTACTGTTTGTAACAGTAAACTCTAGTTTACTTTCTCCCACTGCAGACTTTGTAATGCTATCTATTATGCACGTATTCAGTGAATAGCAATATAATTTTAGAGTATATTTTACATTCATGCATGGCTGTAGCTAAATAATTCCAGTCATCCCCCAGCAGTCTCAGTTAATCTCCAGCTTGAATTAGAGTGTGCTATGCACCGTAAAACTACAATCTTATTTTTAGTTTTCAACTATTATAAATTATTGATCTCTGTATTATTTTATGTAACTCTGTGTTTTACTCTGAATTGTGATTTCTCTTTGCAATTTATTCTTTTGTTATTATTGTTTGGTTTCTGTTATTATGTTCTTTTTGTTAATCAGCTAGTTTTCTTTTTGTTAATCAACTGGTTCAGAGAAGGTCAGGTTCAAAATTCTACAATCCAGTCAGTAGATTGTTCTGCAAGATGTTAACATTGATGCCAGTCACTTTGAAAAGAAGATCCTTGTTCTTAAGTATTCATCAACCAATGTAATCTAAGCTTTCGCTGTTAATACTCTTCAGTATTAAGCTTTTTAATAATGTCTTTACAAACAATTTTTAGGTTTACTGTTTATGCAATAAATATTAGAAAAAGATACGGACAGTGTCCATAGACGGGACTTGATTACAGTATTTAATTGTATACGTTTTCTTTTCATGGCTGTTCTGCAATAAAAAGTAAATGTCTCCGTATCAAATTTTTGGAAAGAAAAAGACAAGTAACCCTCATTAGACTTACCCGACCTTATTTTCTTGCGCATATACATTCAAATTTTTAATCCCTTTCCATTTTGCAAAATTAAAGTAAATTAGAAGGTAAATTGAATTATACTGAAAGGAAAAGAAAAATTATTAAAATTTCTTAAAATTTTGAAATATTTAAATTATAATAATATTTATTTAATATATTATTGTTTGATTGTACAGATTTTTATTATCGACATTTAGATTAAATTTCATGATCCATAATCAAGATACTGAAGGAAGAGAAGAGATCATGAAAAACAGAATTTAATCATAGATAATAGAATACAAATAAAATCTGAAGACTCCATAATTTTTTTTGAGGGTTCAGTTTCTTGGAAAAGAAAGGAGTGCAGCAATAATTAGAAGATCAAATCATTGCAGCAGATAAAATAATATAGATAATATATTATTGAATTGTTTGGGGTTCGCTTTACAATGAACTGTTCAAATATTTATAAAACATTACCTTCCCATAACGTCCTCAAAACTATCTAAATAGAGAGAATATATTACTGAATTGTTTGGGGTTCCCTTTACAATGAACTGCTCAAATATTTATAAAACGTTACCTTCCCATAACTTCCTCAAAACTATCTAAACTAGCTTATGAAAACTAAATCTCAAATAATAAATATTTAAACTAATTTATTATATCTAAATCTAAGTCACTAAAGTGACTTTATTAGAAATGTAAACCTTAATTTTTCTCACACAGTTGAAATAAGGTATCTGATATAGAACTGTGTGAATAACTAACTGTGTGAATAACTATCTTTGGAAGATGTAACATTGTATTTTTTACAGCAGTAGTCTTCACTATGGGTGTCACAACAATTATCTTGACAGCATTCTTGAATCGGTGATATCGCATTATATATTTCACAGCAGTAGTCTTCACTATGCGTCTCACAACAATTATCTTGACAGCATCCTTCATTTGGCGACATCACATTATATTTGTTACAGCAATAATCTTCACTATGTGTCTCACAACATTTATCTTGGCAGCATCCCTCAAGTGGTACAATGCTTGGGGGACTTTGTCGAGTGGCTAGGAAGGTTTTCCGCTGCAAAGATAATGAAATCCAGATTTAGACTAAAAATTTATCTAATAATAATAGTCAAATACAAAATCTATAAGGAATTAGGGCGATTACATACAGGAAGACCATAAGACAGAATTCGTTTTACAGAGCCATAGAATCTTGAAGCTGCATTCAAAACAGATATTCATTCAATAATCAACCATGAAAATTATTAGACAATTAATGATCAGTGGACTGGTAGACAGGAAGAGCTAATGGCCAATTGTGCTAATGCTTTTCAAATACAAGTCTACACATAAGAGAAAAATTAATTTGGTGAGGTCTGTTCAGATATTAAGATGCATAGTTGATCCTAATAGATAAGATAAAAAATGATGTATCTAATATCTGATGTAAAAATCAAAACCAAATCTATTTCACAACTTCAGCCTTGATTAATATAGGATTGTGAAAGTCTGATATTATTAATTGAGATAGTACAGATTCAAGGGAGCCTCTGCTATCCCAAAAAGATTATTTGAGCTATTGCCGCACAAATAGCCTCAATATATCCGTCTACAATTTAACTTCTGTAATGTCCACTAAACGTATTAAAAAAAGGATTTGATTGCAATTTTTTAACATACCTAAACTTTGGTTGATGGTCTGGTCTTCACCAACATCAGAGAAGAAAAATACCAGTAGTACAAATGCAATAAAAAATACAGATAGCAACACAAGGAAATCCAGTTTGCGAGCCATGATGATTTTATAACAGTTGAGGCAAATTCTAAGAGGACAGGGTGCAATTTATAGCGAATATATGGATTCCAATGACAAAAGGGAATAAATTGTTCTTCCTTTTGTGAATACAGATAAATAGCTAGTTAAAGTTGTATGGAAGGAAGCAACCGAGTTCTTTGTAATTGCCTATGTTTTTTTAATAATATTTTAAGTTGAATGGAATGAAATAACCTAGTTATTTTGAATTTTCTATGTTTTTTATTATAATAAGTAGGAGAGGACCCCAGTGATGCATTCATTTTTAATAAAAGAATTCTACAAAGTTGAATTATTGGTATTTGTGTTTCAGAATTTTGAATTGATTTAGTTTTATTTTTATTTTTAAAGTAGAATAGGGTTTCACGAGAAGAGAAAATGCATATTATAAGACAATTTTAAATCTTTTTAAGAAAATAGGAGTTTTTATTTTTTATGTTTTATATTTAAGGAGTGTTTTGAGGAAATCGGAAAAGTTTCTTCCATCCACTTTCTAAAATTTTGTAACAACATGTCATTTATGTATAATTAATTACATATGTGCTATTATTTTTTCCGATTTATTTATGTAACTATGACTTAGCATTCCTTTTTCTTAAAAAAAATCATGACACTATTAGCTTTCTCAAAATTTAGAGCTTAAAGAATAACCTAATTAAGCTATTTTGTGAACATAATTGTATTCTAAGGTTGACAATAAATAGTTGAAGTGTTATATTTTGAAAAAAATTCATTTAAATTTTTACAGTAATATTGAATGCCATAATCTCTAATTAGTTGTTTCCTTATTAATTCATGTACCTATTTGAATTATAAGAAATTAAGCATGTTATCTACAATCAAAATAAAATATAAGAAATTTGGACTTTATAACTTCTAATATTTATTTTTAAAATGAATATTAAAGAAACTATGGTTTTCATTTGTGTTATTATTTTAAATAATTTATTATCAGGATTTGTGATGACACAAATCATCCTACTAGTTTTCCTAATACCACCTAATGTAGGTTACACTCAAATAAATTATTTTTCACTCAAGATATCCATGAACAATAAAACTAAACAAACAAAATGGAAATATTTAATATATAAATTTATATTTCTTTTATTTGGTTTAATATTAAATGGCTCAGTTGCATTCATTACATCTAATCTACTACAAGCAAGGATCTATTGAGAAGGTGATTGATTTAACCTTTTATTATTGATTCATATTTTTATACATTTTATATTTGCTGGTTGATTTCATGTATAGTGAGTTTTCATCAAAAAATTGCAACCAACAATGTGTGACAAGATTTTATTAATAGAATATGTTTAATTTTTTCATTTTTGTATGTCCTTACACAATTAGCAAATGTCATTGAGATGGCTTGATGTCTCTACCTCATTGTCTCATTGTAATATCCATGATGGTTATCATCCTCTTCAAAATTATACATAAAATAAACTCTCCTTGAACTCAAACTCAATAACTAAATCACATGTTAATGTTTTTGTTGTTTTATCAAAAATTCAAAAAATTATAAAACTGTTTGAGTTTATACAATGTGATGTAAAACTTGTTATAGATAATTTAATAGTATTACATCCTATTTATTCACTTACCCAGATTATGCTCTTTCATCTTCTAATGAATCTAAATCATTTTATCAATTCTATCTTATCATTACATCATTGTCGCACGATCACATCAGCTTCGAATCCATCCATATCTATGACTAGGTAAACAAATTAAATAAGTTTGTATCAAAGCTCATCCAAATTCACCAATTTATATAAATCATTTTCAATCACATTCTTCTAATATATTGATTACTAAGAATATTGTTTTCTATTCATATAATTTTACTTGTGACATAGTAATTCATGTAATTCATCATCATGTTTATATAATGTGCTACAAGAAGTGAGATATTAACAAACAAGATGAGAAATTACTATACATCGCTATCTTGTATGCCAAAGTTCATATAATTTATTTGTAACTCATTAACTAGAGCAATGCATCTTTTTAATTTTTTGATTATGCTATTATTTGAATCTTTAGAAGTATATATGCATTGATCTATTGGATCAATAAACAAGATACTTCTCCTTGAACTACATGCTTCTAAACCATGATAGGTGGATCTTAATGACTTACCACTATTTTGAGCTTGTGATGGTGGATGTTTTCATCATGTAGGAGCAAGTGATTTATCTTTTTTTTGGTGGTACCTAGGTTGCATTCTTCTCTTCATCTTCAAATCTTATGATGTTAAATAGTGTTGGTTTTGACTTAAATAGAGTCACTACTTTTCAGTTAGGAAGACAAAAAAAGTCATTTATGGGTTATCTTCCTACAAAAATGCAAATTTGTGCTATTTTTTAATCATTGACATCTTGAAGATGTTTTCCATTTTACTTTGAACCATAAATGACTAATGCATCCCTAGAAATGACACAAATCTATTCATGCATAGATTTGTATGTCCCAAAAATATAAAATCATTTATTCTCTTAAGTGTCAAGGATGTCAAACTTATGACAAAGGCCTCAAACTTTCGATTAAGCTAAGAAACAATGGAGCAATATATTAAGATAGATAATTCCTTTGGCTTTTAGTTCTAATGATGATTAGGGACCTCCCAACATATATGCTTTTAAATACAATTAAACAAATAACATGCACCTTACCACAAAATATATCCAAGATAAGAATATACCTTTATTCAATTACGAATTTGTACATTTTTGTTATGTTTTCTATAGTATGTAATACTTTTATGTATATCTAAATATGATAGTGAGTAAAAGTTTTCAAAATATATATTTTTTTTTTATTGGTGTGATGAGAAGTTGAGAAAAATTCACATAGATTCTTATATCAACATGAAAAAAAAAAAAGATTTCAATATCAAATGAATACAACGATTACAAACAACCATGAAATAATATTCATCAATAAATTCTTCAAGACTACACCTTTATAGCAGACTTTTTCTTCCCTTATCACATTAAAATATGATTCCATTCTATTATATTGAAGCAAATGCCATGCTAATCCATAATAGAGTTCCATTTTAAATGCATGAACATTAACTAATGTCACATTTTGTAAGTATCTTCCTTTATAAATGTGGATATTTCATTACAATAGACGTGACATTTTGTAAGAGAGTGCGAATTGTCTTCTTTAACGTAATTTACAAGGAAACCCACCAAGCTAAATTGTCTCGTCGGTGTGTTTTTGGAATTTGGTAGTCCATAAAGTAGGTAACTGAAATTTAATTAATGGATTTGATTGAGATCCATAGAATATTTAGGAAATTGGTTTCAATATAAATATAAATTAAGGCATGGAAAAACCATATCCGATAAGAGCAAATGTCATCATATTGAATTTTAGAGAGTAAAAAAGTTTATTTTGTTTCGTTTTATTTTAACAAATCAATATTTTAGAGTTGTCATTCTTTGTTTTCTTGGAAATAGATGTTGACTTGACATAATTAAAAAATTTAAGAATAATAATATTGATAACAGTCAAATATTATGACTATTGTGATATAATAATATTGATAACAGTCAAATATTATGACTATTGTGGTATAATAATATTGATAACGGTCAAATATTATGACTATTGTGGTTTTAATAAGAAGTTATTGTCTTAATTTTTATTTATTTTTAAGAAATTAAAAAAATTATTTTATCTTTTTATGACTTTTGTGGTTTTAACATTCTAATGTTTGATTTGACTTACTAATGATATGCATTATTAAACTTTTATGTATAATAATATTGATAAGAATCAAATTTGATGATTATTATGGTTTTAGTAAGAAGTTTTCTAACTGTTTCATTTTGATCTTTAATTTTAACCCCTTTATTAAAACTAAAGAAAAATTGAGTGTTAAAAAGTTTATTTTATTTTGCCTTATTTGAAAAAGTGAATTTTGTCTACTTGGTATGCTTTTTGTTTTATAGGAAATAGATATTCTAATGCTTGACTTGACTCATTATATGATATATATTATTACCACTTTTAAATATAAAAATATTGATAAAAGTCAAAGTTGACGACTATTTAGTTTCTTGAAAAAAAAATTAACTATTTTATTTTGGTCTTATCTTTTAACATTTTTTATTCTATAAATAAAATAATATATTTTATTTTATTTTATTTGAACAAAGGAATTTTGCCATTTTGATATACTTTATTTTGTGGAAAATAGAAGTTCCAATGCTTGAATTGACTCACTATATCGCATGCATTGAATTTTTCTTTTAAGAATTATAATATTGATACAAGTCACATTTGATGACTATTTTATTCTGGATTTAAATTTTGGCATTTTTTTGAAGGTACAAAAATCTTATTTTATTTTGTTTCATATGGACTCTATGTTTTGTGGAATAAGAGTCTTAAATATGGTAACAAAAAATCAGCTACTAGTGTAATATGATGGGAGGATTATATGATATTGGGTTTGTCTTAAGGTGGCCAATTGTTGTTGTAATGATGTATTTTGTAATAATTGTTTATGACATAATTGATAGGTAAATTGGGTTGCGAATAGTTGGATTGTGAAGGTGGGTTGGAATTATGGAAGTTTCATGGAATAATATATATGTGAGAGGTGGAGATGGTTGATTTGTGCTTTGAGAGACAAAAGGGGTATTTGATGAATGTGGCACATAGCTATATTGATTAATAGGATTAGTCTAATTACTAACACAAATGTCATTACCATTTTACACAACAATATTCATAATGAATGATGTGTATGTAGGAAGAGTCGAAATTATTATAGATATTGATATTTCAACTTGGTTTTTAGGAACAATATGTTGAAGCCCTTCTACACCACTAGCCATTGACCAAGGAAAATTTTAAGAACCCCCCCAGGAAAAAGTGTAAAATCTTGGTGAATCCAGCATTATTTTTTAGGGGAAAATTTCGTATTGATGGCAAAAAAAATTTATAATTACGAAAAAAATTAATTTGTATTGGCGATTTTACTTTAATATATGAAAATTCCATAAAATCTTGGCGAGTAATTCATTACTATGAGGGAAAATATATAATGTATGACTTGAATGTTTTTCATTTATAGGAAAAAAGATATGAGGGAAAATATATAATGTATGACTCGAATGTTTTTCATTTATAGGAAAAAAGATATAAGTGTCTATATGGGCAAAAAATTTTACTACGAAGGAAAAATTATTTAATTGTATTGGCAAATTTTATGTACCATTTGAAAATTGTTTAATTTTATTGGCAAATCTTTCATTATTTATTAAAAAAAAAAAAAAATTTCATTACCATTTTCGTTATCTATTTATAGCCACTTTTCAAGATTTGTGACTCGTCATGTGGGCCAATAATTTTAAATATATTATTTAAGACCGTTCGATGACCGTAGATCAGTGATTGAAGTTTTATTTTGCACCAAACTTCTGAAGGAAATGTACTTCTCCAAAAAGTCTCCAGAATGGAGACACGTATCAAATCTTAACCCTATTCCTTAACCTTGATCGTCAATTTTGATAATGTTTCAGGGTCCTAATCGACATTTATTAATGACTTGTCACTGACATTCTTTAACTACGATCCACTCAACATGCACGACATCAAATTTAGTAGAGGCATAAACGATATTACCAATTTCACACACTCATGCATTTATGGGAAATATTTATAGAGAGATACGAAAGATTTAAACAAAATTAAAGGAAAAAGGAATTAAGAGGGTTAGAGAAGGAATTGCATGATGGTATCAATAAGCATGACCACATGGACACAAACCTAACATCCATCAATTTATAATTTTAAATATATTATTTAAGGCTTCTTGATGATCGTAGATCAATGGTTAAAGTTTTATTTCAGCCCAAATTTTTGAAAGAAACGTAGTTCTCTAGAAAGTCTTTGAAAGACATGTGTCAAATCTTAACCTGGTGCCTTAACCTTGATCATCAATTACAATTGGTTAGTAAATTATGTGGATGGTCGATAATGTTGAATGGTCCTAATTGATATTTATTAATGTCTTTTCATTGACATTCTCTAACTGTGATCCACTCAATATGCATGACTTCCAATTTGGTAGTGGCACCGATGATATTAACAATACTCGTGCATTTATGGGAAAGATTTATAGAGAGATATGAAAGATTTAAAAAAATTAAAAGAACAAAGGAATTAAGAGGGTTAGAGAAGGAGTTGCTATTTATAGACGATCTATGCTTCTTTCTTCTTCAATTCGCCTTTGAAATTATGCCTTTGGTTTAGGTCTTTAGGCTATATAATTTGATATTCTGATTTTTGAAGATGGACACTCCTATCCAGTTGAGAAGCATATCTAAGGAGGACCACAAGGCCTTTTTGGGCTTGATCAAAGGCACAACCATCACATCAGTTTGTAAGGAGTTTTGTATTTTTACAAACGAGGCTATGAGGATGGCGGTAGGCTAAGAGTTTTGTAAAATGTTGATAGATACTAAGTTAAGATGAACATTACATCTCAGTTTTTGGCGTCTCTTCTAGACATGGGAGGAGACAATGTGGATATGCTGATGCTGTTAAGGAAGATCTTCAAATAAGAACTCTTGGGGGATGGCATTCAAGTTGTCATCTTTGTAGAAATAGGGGTGGGAATCCCTTGAGCAAGTGATTCACACAAGCTTCTCTAGAAAGGCCAAAATGTGGTCAACAAACCTTTTATTTTGAACCTGAATGCTAAGAAGTTGATGCGACATAGGAAATGGGCACATATTGGTAGGGATTTACTCCATAAATGGTTTCTCTTGGATGGATTTCTAGACTAGAGATGGCTTGATGAATTCTCAGATCTTATCCTCTTTGGATAATTCTACTTAGACGAAGGGGAATATCCTTAGGGTTATCCATGAAAGGTTTTAGTTTTTTGTTTTGTTTTTTGGATACCATCATACCACTGGCCCAGTGGTAGTGCCCTAGTAGTTTTAATTTTTTTAGCTAATTCTTTGTAACCTCCCTCATTTGTCTTTAAAATTTTGGAGGGACTCTGATAGTCAACTATTGTAAATTTGCGGATCATATTAATGAATTTTGTAGACTTCGAGTTCATTTCAGTTCGCTTAATGGATTTGAAAAATGCTTTCAGTCTCATTCTTTTGCACTTGGAAAATTCCAATTTGTGAATGAATGGCCAAAATTGTGTCACTATATAATAATTTATGGGAAAAAATGAAATTACAAGGCAGTACCAAGCTAATAATCTGTGAATCTGAAAATGAACCAAACAAATGTATGTGTGTAATTTTGTGAATCATTAACAAAATAAAATTACAAGACTTCAACAAGCACTAGATATTAATAATTAAGAGTTCGATGAGTAGTAATAATGTCATAAAAGATATACATGATGGCTAGCAAATACGATGGTTGGGAAAAGTAGGAGTGAAAATGGATATGCCCATTTTTCTAAGGGCCACAAAAAGGAAAATGACCTTCATTGGCAGGATTATAGACAAGAGGTAGAGCATGTTTAAAAATTAAAAATAAAATATGACAGTTTTTAAAATTTAAATTTTATAATTATTAATTAAATAAAAAAATTTGTCCTAACTATTATTAATTATTATATTCTCAAAAGCATTATAACTATGAAAAGAATTAGGAATATAGCAAGATTATACTTAGAATTATTAAAAAAATAAAAAAATAAAATAATTTAAGCATTACAAATAAATATCACTAAAATATGAATAATACATATAACAATATATTAGGGTTCAATTTTCTTGGATATCCAATATACTAGTTGCACTTGTAATTACTATGAATCAAAATTGAAACCAACATCGATTAGAAAAAAATATAAGCTTTCAATAATCAATTTAACTCTAATTATTGTCTTCTATAACTTTCAACTACTATGTAGTAGCTTATTGATATCAAAAATAATATTATTTTAATGCTATTAGATTTATTATTTGTATGCAAATGTTGTTTTCCATTCCTAATGAAACTCCACACAATAATTAAGGCGCACGACATGCTAGGAGATATTGATGCTTGTCGGTATTTAATTCAAATATGTGTTGTGGGATATTTCAAATCCCACACGAGTGCCATATGATTGTTTTACTCTCCTCTGTTGGCCACACGCAGTCAGTTTTTCACATCACTCCACATGTCTAAATTTGGGATAACCCAAGGACACTAAAGCATTCATTTCTTGGTGAGGGCTTTTAATGGATTTGACATTTGAAGTACTATTCACATTCCATTCTCTACAAACTCCACTTCAAGAAATAATGGTTGAATGGAAACTTCCAATTTTGCAATATCTATTTATGATTGTCGTTTCTGGATTCGTACATTATGTCCTTTATATATTCTCTTAAACATTTAGCATCGATGTCTTTGAGAAAAGCTTTTTGTTGGAGGTCTCTATAATATGTGGGTTCATTTTTCTTTTGTTTCTGGGTTCTTCTTAGCAATGAATGACTGATGAGTTTTCATTTCTTCTAGTGTTGCATGCATTCGGCCACCTTCTCGGGTAAAAATCCTTTAGTTATCCTTGGTTACATTTCATTTTAGGATATACATAGGGTTTTCAGTTGTGTTGCCTTCCTCTTTTCGAAGTTCTGTGATCATGGATCACTATTACAAGAATTATAGGGTTGAAGTGAAACCTAGAAGTGAGGGAGTTCTATTTACAGAACCCTTCGATGATGGGGAAATTAGCAGATTTTTTACGATTTCATAACCTGACCGACTTGATGCTATCAAAGTTATAATTGGGGAAGAGATTCTTGGTGACAATTGAAACTCATTGGATTCATTTTATTGTCATTGATGGCAAGAAGATTATATTGGAGTCATATACCAATATTAGGAGGAATTCATTGGCATTGAGCATCCAGGATTACAATTAGCACCGACACCGACACCAACACTGGCACCAACATCCAACACTTCAGGGAAGCCGACATCAAGAAAGATTTATTTGTAAACTCATTTTGTAATTGTTGTATAGTGCCAACATTTTATACCTTTTTTTATTGTAAGGCAACATAAGGCATATTGTTTGTAATGGGTATATAGTTCAGTGTGTTAAGTCATTATGAAATGGAAGAGAAAAGAAAAAGGTAAGAGTCAAATGTGTGGATGAGGATTGTGGAATGTAAAGATCATTTGTATATGAATGTTGTATCATGCAATGATCTGTAAATGTTTTGTAAGAAATTCTTGGAGGGAAGGTGATATCGTTAGTAGTGTTAAGAGTTTATGAACTGGTACAGAGCAAAGCTATAACCAAAACTCTTTTTGGCATAGCAGATGCATTTTGTGAGTTCATTTTCATTATTTTATTTCAGTAGAATCTTGTACTCACTGAGACTCTTTAGTGATGAGCATTGTGCCCTAGGCAATGTGCTTTCCTGCATGTGCAACCCCCTCTTTTTTATACTATCTTTCATATGACTAGTGAATTGATATTGTGTGTCAAACATCCCATCGTGGTTTTTCCTCTTTTAGGTTTCAAACATATAAATTGTGTGTGTTATGGTGTTGACTCACGTGGACAGTTTATTTTCTTCAAGTTATATGTTTATTTGTTTACCGGTTTATATGTGTATGGTATAAAGGCATAAAATCATATCTTACCGGCACAACACTAATTCACCCACCCTCTCAGTCTTCTTGGATCCCAAAAATTGGTATCAGAACTTGGTACCTCAGAGGAAGTTTAATAGCTTGAGGAAGATCCTGAAGCCAACATCTTTAGGCATGGCTATGGAGAAACAACTTGAGATGGCTCTTAAGGATTATGATGCTGAAAGGATGAAGAATGTGAAACTGCAAGATGAATTGAATTCTTCAAATGAATTCATTCTTGTCCCGCAAGAAATATTATCATCATCTCAAGCTAGGAGGAAGGACCTTTTGTAAAACCAAGATGATGATAATGCACTCAAGAAGCTTAGTCAATCAAACATGCTCATGCAAAATGAAATGCAAGACCTGACTATGAGGATGTCTAAGGATATTGAGGACAAAAAGAAGAAAGAAGAAAATCTTGCTACATCTCTGAACAACAAATCTGAGGAATGTGACAGATTGGCTCATGAGAATGATATGCTGAAAAATAGTTTTGTGCAATCTCGAAATAATGAACAAGAACTTGAAAGACAAGTAATATCTTTAAGAGATGATCTGACTACTGCAACTGAGTACAAATCAAAGTTTAGGATTAGTCATGCACAATTGGATGACTTATTGAAAAGACAAAGCCAAAGTGATGATTCTAGAGGACATGGATTTGTACAAGATGAAAGCTTCGATATTGCAGATCAGACAACCGGTGTGAAAAAGTCATCAGAACAGAGGAAATGGGTAAGGCAATCTAATGCCTATAAATTCAATGGTAGATGTTTTGTTTGCAATAAATTTGGGCATATGGCTAAACAATGTAGAAATAGAGAAAATGAAATTATAATTTTGTTCTCGGTAAATGCACAAATTGCAAGAAATATGGTCATAAGTCAAAGACTACAGAATGAATGTTAAATATCATGCATGTAGAAAGTTTGGACATTTAGCTAATCATTGTAGGTCAAGAAATGACACCAGATATGTCAAAGAAATTTAGAAGAATAATGTTACATGTTATGCATGCAACAAAATAGGTCATATTTCTAAGTACTATAGAAGAAAGACTCAACTAGTTAGCAACAATCAAGAAAATGAGAAAGGAAATAAGAAGGTAGATAAAATACAACAGGATCACACCAAGAGATGGGTTAGAAAATTTGAAGGACTAAGTGGAGATGCAATAACATCGATAACTCCACCGGTAGAACAGGGCATTCCTCCATTGACAGGAAATTCCACCTATAACTGAGGCATAAGCCTTAGGGATTGGCAAAATCATTGTAAATCTTGCATATTCCCCTAGATGAGATTTGAGGAAATCTAGAAGAGACCTAGAGACCTGTGTTCTTCATTGATGAAGGTTCACCCGGAACAAGACTGTGAAACCGACATCTGGTAGGGTAGCTCGTGAAGCATTTATGATAGAGAAAGATTAGGAATTTTTAGCTGATAAAAGGGGAAAGTGGATTCATTTTCACTCACCCAGTATTCAAGCATTCAGAGCAAAGAAAAGCCAAATTTCGGGTTAATTAAGAGCGAGCAAAAACATTGTGAAAGGATTTCGAGCAGAAGAACTTAATCTTCCAACTGGTATTAACTTTCAGGTATTCTTCAAAATGGCATCTGGATCTTCAGCTCCTACTTTCATTGCAAATCCCACCATTGTCAAAGTTAAGGATAGGCTGAGACCCGTCTTCAAAGAGGTTCCTTTGATAGCTAAGAAGGAAGACTCTACGGGAGCATTTTCTAGGGTTCCTCACGACATGATATCTGTTGAAGAAGTAAGGGCATACATTCACTACACCTTGGAGGATCTAGGAATAGAGGAGATCAAAGACATGTATCAATCCATGATGCTAGGAAGCTCTTGAACCATCAAGCCAGAATACAAATTCATTGAGGATCTAGAGTTAACTGATATCCTATACATACCAGAATTCAAAGATGAGATCATCATATACATTCTAAGCAGAGTTAACAATGATTTTATCTAGCCAGATTGGCCTTACATGATCACCAAGGAGGCTATTCAATAATTCACCAGCTTACCCAAGGTCAGACAAGAATTTGACAAGAAGATATCTAAAATAGAGGTTGAGAAACACACTAGTGCAACTTATGACAACATATCAATGAGGGTCAACATAATCACCGACACTGATGTGAAATTTGCAAGCATGATAATATGTTATAAGGTAACTCAATCTAGCCAATTGAATTTTGTTGCTAGTTCTTACATTCATGATGCATATCAAATGCTGAGGAATGATGCAAAAGATGATTTATGTGAATGATTGAGGAGTGAACTAATGTTGATTCTTGGAAAGATCAAGGGAGTTAAGAAAATAACTTTTAGATATGGAAATCTCACTATTTGTTCGATGCTTTACTTCATAAATGAGCTACCTAATCTAGGAAAGAAGCGTTGGGCTCATGACATACTGATAGGTATACAAATAAGGGAAGCAATCACTAGTCTTGGTATAGATAGAGATGAGTAACTTTGGGGTTATTTCAAAATATTTCAGGAAAACATGAGGCAAAGGGAGAGATTATCAAAGAACATTGTAGAGATGTACTCCACTGATATCTGTTTCATGGTGAAGATTGATGAAACCCTTATAGAGGCAGTAGAACCAAGGACCATATGGGTCACAGATCTTGGATATGAGGTGGATGATAATATTCTAGATCTCTATGCAAAAATGTTGCTAGATACTACATTGGATGACAAGACCAAACACTTTGGCACTGCAGAACATAAGGATTTTGAATTCAAAACTGGCTTCAATAGGAAGAGAAGGGAGAAGAAAATAGAAAAGAGTTCTATATTTGTGCAGAATGTCATTCACAGAATAGATATTGAAATGGGTTCTGGATCTAAACTGATAGGAGAACTGAAAGTGGCTAGTACTCCAAACGTGAAGAATCCTGAAGCTTACATTTCTACCATCAGTTTTGATTTTGATCTAGAGGACAATGAACCTCTAGCTTTAAAAAGGGTATAGAGGAAGAAATTAGATCAGCCATTAGTAGAGCAAAAGAAGGTGGACCCAAGGAGGAAACTTGTTAGAAAGGTAATAAAACCTACTGCACCCCCACCTCCAGAAAGGAAGCCTACACAAAAGAGAAAACCAGTTACTTCTACTATAGAAACCCCCATCAAAAAGAAGAAGAGTGATGATACTGAGTCTAGTAAGGCCAACATGATCTATGTTGAATTAATTGATGAAATTACGAAGGATAGAATCTTGAAAAATGTATTTATGTATTATGAGAGTTTAGAAGAAAATATGTAGAATTTTGTTACATATAGATATTTATAAGAAATCCTTAGTATAAATTTTGAAAGAAATACCTCTGTCATTGTACAATAAACTAAATGCAAGAAGACTTGAGATAGTCAAGAGGGATAGGGAGATCAAAGAGGTAGAACTTTTGAATTTATGTGGTGCTATTAGTAATGAGGAAATGAAAAGATGTATAGATGTTTCTAATAGGACAATATTTAGTAGCAAACCCCAACAAATAAGCCTAATTATGGGTAGAGTTAATAAGGTGGTAAACAAGACTAGTGAGGGTTGGGAAAATTTCTTCCAGATGAATCCATACTTTCTTACATCTCAAAAATATTTGTGAAGTCAACAACTTCCACCATTCCAGATAAATCAAAAGGGAGGTATTTTGGAAACTTCTTAACCAATTTTGAACATACCAGCACAAACCATTTTTGAGCAAGGAAATTTATAGGATACTAGTAATATTGTAGATAGAACTATACCAGTAGTAATTGTTACTACACCAAGTGGCGAAGCCACCGATGCAAAGGAGGTTAAGGTAAAACTAAAGGGAACTGACACTACACCGGCAGTGGACATTAATTCCTTGACAAAGATTTTGGCAATTGACACTTCTCAAGTTGAGAAGAAATCAATAACTGAGATTACTCCCACTAAGTTAATGATGGTAGCCACTCAAAAGCTACCAAAGGAGGGATCAACAAATAAGGGAATAATTGATCAATCATTTATAATTTTGCACATATTAATACCTAATTGCCTGATTGAGAATGAAGCAAGCCCTTCTGGGAAGCTTAAAACACTAACAAAGCACATATCTAACAATTTTAAATCACTGTAGTAGATACTAGACCAGAAGGCATTAAAAAGATTCACTATAGCTAAAAGAGAAGCCTTTGATCAAATCATTGTAATGGAGAAGAAGAAAATTGAAGATAAACTCATTCTTACTGAGAATTGTTTAAAACAAAGTACAAATATGCATAGGGTCTGTTGTAGCATAGAAATTCTTACAGTAAATGTAGATAACAAATTGAAGGAGTTGCATGATAAGATAGCTAACATTGCAAATTATTTTGATGGTCAAATTTTTTCTTTGAAGAATCAGTTTTTTTCTTTGGAGAAGGAGAGACAAAAGATCATTCGAAGAGCAAGGAGTCTTAGAGGACTTGTGAGTCCAAGACTGGATTCACCTGGTGTACATAAGAGAGAGTGTGTGGATATGATTTCTAAACCCACACTAACAGAAGTATCAAAGAAGGAAACACTGACACACTTACTAAGTGGAATAGTATCCATATCTAAAACTTTGAAAATGGACAAGGATACATACATACAGTTGCTGGATAAGGCTTATCCAGAAATTTTGAAGTTAGTCAAGCTCCGGTAAAATAAATAATATTTATTCATTCTTTTGTTCTGAATTCTTTCAATTCTTTCACCAGTCTTTGGCATTGACACCAAAGGGGGACTATATATATGTGAAAAAAATTAAAAAAATATTAGACATGAACATATTAGAAAGATATTAGAATATCAAAAGGAGAGTATTGCTTAGGGGGAGCATATTTCAGTTGGATCGACAAGGAATCCATTTTTCACATGAGTGTTTCCATCAATGCCAAAGGGGAAGATTGTTAGTAATTGACACTCATTTGATTCATTTTGTTGTCATTTATGTCAACAAGATTAGATAGGAGTCATATACCAGCATTAGGAGGCATTTACAGACATTGAGAATCAAGGGTTATAACCGGCACCATCAGAGATATCAAACACTTCAGGTAAGCCGACATCAAGGAAGATTTATTTGTAAAATAATTTTATAATTATTGTATAAGGCCGATATTGTATACCTTTTTGTACTATAAGCGGACATAAGGAATATTGTTTGTAATGGGTATATAGGTCAGTGTGTTAGATCATTATGACATGGAAGAGAAAAAGAAAAGGGTAAGAGTAGAACTTGTGGATGAGGATTGTGGAATGCGAAGATCATTTGTATGCAAATTTTTTATCATGAAATGATATGTAAATTTTTTGTAAGACATTCTTGGAGGAAAGGTGATACCGGTAGTAGTGTTCAGGGTTTATGAATCGGTACAGAGCAGAGCTATAGCTGGAATTATTTTTGGCATAGTAGATGTATTTTGTGAGTTCATTTTTATTGTTTTCTTTCAGTGGAAGCTTGTAGTCAGTGAAACTCTTAAGTGATGAGTAGTGTTCTCTAGGCCGTGTGCCTTCCTGCATGTGTAGCCCCCCTCTTTATGTAATATCTTTCATATGGCCAATGAATTGATATTGTGGGTCACAAATCCCACCGTGGTTTTTCCTCTTTGAGGTTTTCCATGTATAAATTATGTGTGTTATGGTATTCATTCATGTGGATGGTTTATTTTCTTCAATTTATATTTTTATTTGTTTACCAGTTATATGTGTATGGTATAAAGGCATAAAATCTTATCCTACCAACAAAACACTGATTTAGCCCCCTCTCAATGTTTTTTGATCCCAACAATTATTTCCCTCATGCCCCAAGAATTTTATTTCCCTCACAGTTGCTATCAATATTCTTGTCAAATTGTTTGGATGGTTTATAGTCTTATGACCTTCTCAAAATTATTTTCGACAATGCCATTTGACTAGGTTTTCTTTGTCATGGTGAGTTTCTCAAATGCATCTAAACAAATAATATGGGATTTGGCGATGAATTTATTTTGGGTATTTTCCCTAGATGGCATCTAAAACATAAGAAATCAAGAGAAATTTTTTATGCTTTTGTTGTAGCCCTGTGCAATAATGATCATTGGCAACTTTACTCTACATTAGAAACTCATCGACAAGACCTTGAAGTGGACAAGATTAATGCTTTAAAAGATAAGTATTTTGCACTTTCTTTTCTCCTTTCTCATCCGATTTCACCTGGTATTCGATCAGCTCTTGTGGATGTAGATGTGGAAGTTTCCACAAATAAAAGGAAAAGGGAAGACAAACTTGGAGAGGCTTCATACACTAAAATATAGGCCCGTGGATAGATCTATGAACTTGGATTCTCCACTATTTTTATTTATAATGCTTTGTAAAAAAAATATGTAATAAGCCTGGTTAGATGATATTAGAATTTTCCACTTTGTTTATACACAATAGGTATCTTTATACTTTTCTCATTATACTATAATGTGGTATATTAGGGGCAAGATGTAAATCTTATGGTAATTTCATTTCAATGCAATTTTGTTTTAACTGGCCAATACAATAATTATGTCATTTTGTAAACTTTTTTACTATTAATATATATAATGAGGCATATGCCTTTTACGAAAAAAATAGAAAGTACTCACTAGTATATGGCACTTGTTATATATTATAATAAAAATTATTAAATGTTGAACGTGGACACTGATTTAAATTATAATTTAATATTTTTCAGTATATAATTAACTGTTAAACATTTATATAGTATACATGGATAAACATGGTTAAACATTTATATTGTTAAACGTGGTTATTTATATATGATTGTTCTAGAAGAGGGACACATGTTTCCATTTAATGTCAATCTTCACATGAAAGAAAGTCTATGGACCATGGGATGATGAAGTATTATGTGATGTGGCCCCAAAACTAGCAAAAATCCTATTGATAATGGCACCCACTACAACTGACAATGGATACCATCATCCATTGGATGAGCATAGATCAATGACGTAAGGTGTAGTTTTGGCTGAATGTGGGAACAATAAATATTTTTGTAAACTTCCACCATAAACGAGACACGTATCATTTAACATTGTCCTGCCATAAATGTTAAATACTTAATTAAGTATAGTTAAAGTCTAAATTTGTAATTGTATACTTAATTAAGTGTAATAAGCTCTATTCCGAGAAGAGGTTTTAAAGGATTAGAAATTCTTCAAAAAAAATTCAAAAAAGTGACATGTGTGACATGTCAGACTGTTAGTCCTCTGAATTTAGAATAAATAAATAAAAATTTCCCTATGACTGTGAATAGTTATTAATAATAATTTATAAAATTACAACACGATTCTCCAAATTTTTCCCTTTAGGTTTTGAACTTTTGACTTTTGATGATTTTGAAACTAAGGGACTCATTGGTATTTTGATTCTTGGACAAACTAGTAAATCTAGGGAGATTTAAAAATGATTATTAGATTGAGGAATGCAATAGAGTTTTTCTTCACTAGTCTACTCAAATAGAAATTCCGAGTAAAATCCAGAACACCTACATCCTGCATTTTTTAGTTTTTAATCTCGTGGTTTACCATTTAGATTGTAGAACTAGAATTAAGGGTTCAACTTGATTAGTAGATTGAGGAATGCAATAGAGTTTGTCTTCACTAGTCTACTCAAATAGAAATTCCAGGTAAAATCCAGAACACCTACATCCCGCATTTTTTAGTTTTTAATCTCATGGTTTACCATTTAGATTGTAGAACTAGAATTAAGGGTTCAACTTGAGCATTAGTATTTTCAGGCTTGTAGTTACTAGTTGTCTAACATTATTTTGAACCATTAATAGTATCAGCAATAGGGAAACCGAGTAGTACAACTACAACTAAAATGCAAGTGAATGAAAAAATTGACTTAATCGAACTGATTAAAACAACGGGTTTCACTGATGAATACCATGATATTTATGATCCTGTTATCCATGGTACAAAGAGAATCATGTAAATTAGATATGCATTGTCCAATAAGGAAGGAGATCAAAATAGGGCAAAATATACTATTTTTAACACAATGTTAAATGTAAGTACAAATAAAATTGCATTGTGGTATGTTGGATTGAAACACATGGTGTTACTTGAAGTATTCCCTTGCCCAGAAATTGTCATGGTCTGTGCCCAAAATTATGATGAAGATAGAAAAGCAATTGTCAATAAAAATAATCAAGAGGAAATTTTATCCATAACCGAGGGATAATTTACTCGTTTGTTGAACCTAGGGATTTTTACTTGTTTGTTGAACCTAGGGTTTGAAGCACAAAACTCAAATGTCCACATTGACCTAGGAAAGTTGGCATAGGAATATCTAGGAGAAACGAAGCAAATACTAAAGATTAATTTATCAAAGGTCTAATAGTGCGTGATACTCGATTGGATCAAAATCATAAGCTTCCTTATGATAATAATATTTTTGTGTCATGGATTCAGGATGTTATTTCCTTGCTAACATTTTGCCTGGGATTGGAAAATAATAGGGAAGTGGGTGCCATCCTTCTCAAAATGATTTTTCATAGCCATTATGTAAGAGAAGTAGTATTTAATTTTGTTGAGAATGTTGTTAAATCCATGCAAAAATAATTACTAATGATTAAAAGAGACTACTTTAAGACATTGTTCTATCTTCTTGTAGCAAAGTATCGACCAATATTCAAGACCAACAAGCTTCACATTAGTGTCTATAAGATTGATGAGAAGACTCAGGATAGAATAGAGTGTCTAGTATATGAATGGACACCTAAGATAAGGATGCATGATAACAAAAAGAACTACAACCATTTTGTAGACTTATTTTTGGCTCCAATATATCATGAAGTTACAAGCACTCCAATGCCTAGATTTCCTATCTTGTAGAGATTGCATTCAACTTGAAAGTCAAATATAATTGGCTAGCTGGTTCTTCATGGAAGAATACACTATATTAAGGTTTTATGGATAAAAAATACAACCCTACAAACTTCCAATACATGTGAAAGGGAAGGTATTTGCACTGAAATATGTATGACAGATGGAAACTGTAGATTTATTCTTTAATATTCAACAAAAGAAGAGCCTATTTCCTTCCTTACCTTTCTCATGTGGAGGGTTCACCTTTCAGAGAAAAGAAATGAAAGTGTTACATAAATTTTGGATAATTTTTATCTTTGGTGTTGACAGTTACTGACAGCATGATCCAATCATCATCATTCAAATAAGGCATACGACGAATAGGAACTCTGCAAGCAAATTTCAACATGAAAGTAAATAATTACTAGAAAAGATAAAAAAACATGGACTCTTGGGATAAGGTAAAAGAAGAGATGGAGAAAATTACCACTAACAATTAAATTTCAATAAAAGAGAAAAATAGAGAAGGGCATCCAAAATAAAAAAGTAAATAGGAGGGCCTACAATTTCTACCCAAAATTTGTTGATCCATCTAAGAAAGCTAAATTCCAAACAATATAATAGAATAATGTAAAGATAGACTTTGGACTCAAACCAAAATAAGAGATTTGTGGACTATGAGGAAGAATCACGGTGAACCAAAGACCAATGCAGATCTTGATAAAATCGATGAGGATATTGAGTTTAGAAAATTATGGAATATAGAGAAAGCCACAAAAGCATATGACAAAAGTGATGATACAAATGTGTATTTGATTGAGGTCACTCCAATATCTATTACAATCTATGTAAAATTAAGTGGATTCAACGAGTCCATGAAGGAAAAATATAGAAAAAGGGAAACCATTAAGGAAAAAATGGGTTTTGAAGGTGGTGGTCTGGGTCCCAAAGGAGAAGGCCCTTAGATTCAAATTGAATCACCACTTCTTCCAAAAGGTTATGAGAAAATAGTCACTGGAGTTCAATCATTAGATTCATCAAAGAAAGGTTCTACTCATTCCCCTACATCTCCATTATCATTTGTTAGAGCTTCAAATCCACCTAGTGATACTACCACTAGTGGGGATGGCATGAGTAGTAATACTAGTTGTCCTAAACAAGTGCAACAACAAGATATCTCTCACAAGAGGAAAATAGTAGTAGATACCATGCAAAATCTCAGTGATTAAGGAATTGTGAAGAAGCAAAAGGTTATGACAACAATGGCGAGTACAACTCCAACTATATCAACTATTGTTACAAATCTATTGTTTGTAGCTTCAGAACAAACCCCTTAAAACGGTATAAAAACTCCACTTACAAGTTTCAATGGGGTATATATATGAATGGGTGTTGCTGCTCCTCAAAATACATTAGTTAGAACCACAGACATAGGTGGAGGCACACACATCACTAAAAGTGATATTTCACCTTTCAAACATTCAATTTCTTTAGCAAACCCAAATTTTCTTTATAATGATTTCTTTAATAAATTTGTACAAAAAAAAAATGAATAAAGAATACAAGAAGATATTAAAGAGGGTTTCTCTTAATGCAGCTTTAGAGGAACAACCTGCATCAAACAAGGTATTTCCCACATATGACCCAAACAAAGATATGATGGAGTTCATGGTTGTTATGATCCTAGATAAAGATAAAAATCCACCACAAAATCAGATAGACCCCTCTAAATTTTGCGTTAGCATGATCCAAATAGATTTTTCCAAAGTAAAAAATGTGGACAAAATTAGTTTGTCAAAAAGACCAACGAAGTGATCCACACTTCACTTCTCAAGGTGGAGAGAGAAAAATAAGGTGGAGAAACAAATAGAAATGTTACAGGAAAACTTGCACAATGAAAAAGCAAAGAGGAAAGAAATAGATAACAAGTGCAACGAAATACAAAGAAGGATAAAATTTTAGCCTCTACATCGACAATTATAGAGCAGGAACAAATGGAGACAACATCGAAGGAACTGAGGGAAAAAATGGATGAAAGAATTAAATTTTTTTTTGATGAAAGAGCCACTTCAACAAAATTATACAAAAGTCTTGAGTCTGCTACTTCCTTAAAAACAAATTTACAGAACCAATTGGAGCATGAGACAGAAAAATAAAAAAATTTGGAAGAGAAAAAAGAGGAAGAAAACAAAATGTGCACAAATGAAAGAAGAGTTGCAAAATGCACATAATAAAATTAAAAGCTCGGAAGAGAATATGAAAAATATAGTGAAGTATATAAAAGAAAACATTTGGGGGAAAATAATGCATAGGAGTGAAAAGTTGTCTAAATGGTTTGAATTGAATGAAAGTCTGAGAGTAAATTTTTTGAAGCTCAAAGACCACATTGAGAAGAACAAAAATGTTTATTCAAAAAAGAATATATTGCAAAACAAATTTTGCAAGAAGTCTCCACTACTAGTGACAACTATTTGGAATCCAAGGGAATTAAGAGCCACATAGATCCCTCAATAAAGGCCTCATCTATCATTCAAAAATACTAGAAACTAAGGGAAGCACAAGAAATTGAGGATAAAGCTTAGAAAAAGATAATGAAGCTGCAAGAAAAGACAACCAAATTGTTAAATCTTGGTTTGCCAAAGAGTGTTGACACATCAAATAAATTCATTGGAAAAGAAGCTTTGAAAAAAGGGATGGAGGACAAAATGAAGTCTGAATTAGACTTGCTTCCTAAGGACACAATTCCTCACAACTTTCTGAATTTCATCAAACCATTAGCTTTGTGTGCGGTATTGGGTGAAATAGTGGAGTCAAGTCATTATTCCAAATATGGATTGTTGACAAAGTTATAGTTGACTTACTATACTTTAAGAGAAATTGGACTACCATTAGATGGAGAGTGGAGCACCCTACAAAATCAGGCACAAACATCTCATGAATCATAGTATGTATTGCATAGATTTCTTCTTTTACTCTTAATATCAAGGTTTTTTGGTTTTTTCTATTTGGAATTTGGTATCACTTGAAATAACTCCTTTCTATGAATAGGAAAAATCCAACACTCACTATTAATAATCCGGCCTATGAAGCACACCTTAGCCTTGTAATTTTTTATTGTCAAATTCTCTCAGATTTTATCTCTTTTGCCTTTCTCTATTTCTGATTTCTAGGCTTTATGCACTGTTATTCTTTATATTTAATTTGTCATGTCCTGAATTATGTTTTAAATTTGAAGTGTGCTTTTTTAATAAGAGACATGTAGTAGTTGCTAAATTTCTAATCCAGCCTATGATGGTCATAGATACCTTCAACCTTGTAAAATTGTACAGAGTTTGTGATACTAATGGGACAATAGATTTAGTGCCTTTGTAATTGATTTTGATTTTGAGTCTTCACACATTTCAAATAAACCTGAAATTATTGTTGCTCCCTTGATTCTATAAAGTGGAATTCAGGGTCATTCGCAAAGGTTTCTGAATTTTTGTATTCACTTTTTCATAGAGAATCACACACAGTTGTGTATTCAACAAACTATATCATATGGCTATATTTTGAAATAGGGAATGATGAAGAGCAAAGATACCGAACTTGAACTTGATTGAACTAGATACAGTGAGTGAAGATAAAATCGATCTTGAACTTGATTGATCAAGATACGATGAGCAAATATAAACTCTTGTTGGTAAATGGATTTTTCCCTTTCCTGAAATTTTAACAATTATCTTTAGGGATAACTTTAAGAAAGTGCCCCCTAGGCAAAAGAGTAAAACCCTGGCGAATTAGGCATTATTTGGGGGGTGGAATTTTCATATTGATGGTGAAATTTTTATAAAACTAGGAAAAAAATTTAATTTGTATTGGCGATTTTTTCTAGGGTATGGAAATTACATAAAATTCTGGCAAACAATACCTTGTTCTATGGGGAAAATAGATGTTGTAGGAGGCAAATTCTTTTTGTTTAAAGGATCAAATATATAAGTGTATGGGGGAAAAATTTTACTCTAAAGGGAAAATTATTTAAGTGTATTGGTAATTTTTATCCACCATGTGAAAATTATTTAATTTGTTTGGCTAATGTTTCGTTATTTATGGAAAAATATATATTTTATTGATGATTTCATGAATTCATTGTCATTAATAGACAATGCACATTATATCACATCACATTAAGTTCAGACTCTACACATATATCAATAAGTGCAACCTCACTGACACGTCACATGTACCTAAAATCCATCAATTATTTTAAACCATTTGATGATGATACATCAAATGACTGAAGTTTTATTTCGGACCAAATTTTTCAAGAGAATGTAGTTCTCCAGAAAGTGCCCAAAATGAAATTGGATTCATTAGACATGTATCAAGTGTCACGGTCGATAAAGTTGGTCATTCAATATATGTCTTGTCACCAACTGCAATCCAGTCTGCCCCCATGACTTCCAATATGGTATTTGGTACTGGTTTAGAGTTGCTTCTAATTTCGCACACTACTGCAATTATGGGAAAGATTTGGAGAGATATACCAAAGATTTAAAAAAAGTTAAAGAAATTAATATGGTTAGCGAAGAAATTACTACAATCAAGAGCTTCAACTATTTATAGATGATCTCTTCTTCTTTCATCTTTAATTAACCTTTGGTAGATAAATTGTCAAAGATCACAGTAGTTAAATTTTGCCTTTGGTTTAGGTCTATAGGCTCAAGCTGTATAATTTTGTATTTTGATTTGTCAATATGGACACTCCTATCTTCTTGAGAAGCATTTATGCAAAGTGTTGGCATTTTGAGTTTATTGGCATTTTGCATAGAGATTGCATTAATGATATATTGTCATTGATGTCAATTGAACCGGTAAAAGGTATTCATGTTATTAATGATATTGTTGTTTTTGATATTGGCTAGTAACCGGTAAAAAGAGAGTTGTAGAAGATGTTGTAACCGGTATGTAAAGTTTTTGAGTTCAACTGGTGAACTAGTGCAAAGGGTCAAACCTTTCTATGTTATGTAACTAGTAAACCCTATTAGTTGTTAAACCCTAACCGATCAAGTTTGTTGGTTTATTATCTGATGAGCGGTAATGATGGAGACACATGTGATCATTGTATGAGGATAAATTCAAATTTGGTTGGCGCATTTTCTTATTGTGTAGGGAAGGAGTTAAGTGAATTTCATTCAATGCACAATGTGTGATTAGTTACAAATTCCAATAGAGTGGTGATCATGGAGCGGTTGGAATTGTCTTGAAAAATGTGAGGAGATTGTCATGATTTCTAACGGTCAAGATTGAACCTGCTTGTTTGTAATCTCAATGATAAGAATTAGGTTTTTGTTGTGTTACCGACCTAACTTTCACTTTGGCATTGTTGTCAAAGCGGGAGAAGAATTATGTGTCTGATAAGGTGAATACTTGGTAATTTAAACTAGGATTCCTATTCACCAACGACACGCTGAAGACACACACAACAATGTGGATACTTGGTAATGTAAACCAATATTCCTATTCATCAATCTCACTATCAATCAAAGGCGTTGATATTTGTATTATCATCAATGCCAAAAGGAGGAGATTGTTGGCATTTTGCATAGAGATTGCATGAATGATATATTGTCATTTATGTCAATTGAACCGGTAAAAGGTATTCATGTTATTGCTGATATTATTGTTTTTTATATTGGCTAGTAACTGGTAAGAAGCAAGTTGTAGAAGATGTTGTAACCGGTATGTAAAATTTGTGAGTTGAACTGGTGTAAAGGGTCAAACCTTTCTATGTAATGTAACTGGTAAACCCTATCAACTATTAAACCTTAACCAATCAAGTTTATTGGTTTATTATCTAATGAGCGGTAATGATGGAGACACATGTGATCATTGTATGAGGATGGCACATTTTCTTATTGCTTAGGGAAGGAGCAAAGTGTATTGTATTTAATTCATAACGTGTGACGAGTTACAAAGTCCAATTGAGTGATGATCATGGAGTGGTTGGATTTATCTTGAAGAATGTGAAGATATTATCATGATTTCTAAAGGTCAAGATTGAACTAACTTGTTTGTAATCTCAATGATGAGAATTAGGTTTTTGTTGTGTCCGACCTAATTGATTTGTATTTAAGGTCGATGAAGTTGTTGGTAAAGGTTGTTGGCAAGATTGGTAGAAAACCTATTGAGTGTGTGGTTGCCCAACCAGTGAATGGATATACACTTTGAGTGAAGGCAGAGTGAATTTTAGAAGGATGTGATCAAGAAAATATAGTGCTACTCAGACAGATCAAGAAAACTTGTTGTTTTCTAACAATTATAGTAGAAGTAAAATACCTTAATCTGGTAAGCTCTAACAAGATTAGTTACTCATTAAATTCTCTAACAAGGTTCTCCATTAGCTTGGATTCTTAAATCCTCCAGCAAGGTTACTCCTCATAGGGTATTGTGCTTCTAACAAGGCATATTTGTAAATCCCTTAACCAGGTGATTCCCAACTGGAATTAGTTCTTAACAAGACTTATTATAAATATCTAACAGGCTTTGGCTCCTAATAGGGTGAACTTCGAAAGAATTCAGATAGCTATCCTTATGAGTCCCATCTTACAATGGTTTTTACCTATTTGGGTTTTCCATGTATAAGCGTTTGTGTCAAGTGGTGAATTCTTTTGTGGCTGTGATCTTACTTATTGATTTGGTTAACTTCGGATAAGGCATGTTAAGTAGAAGCATTGAGAGATCAATATGTTGAGATAGGATTAAGCATTGTTGATATTTACAAGATAAAAGGTGTTTATTGTTAATAGTTGTCATAACAATTAAACCGGATAATGTCAAGTATTCCTAAGAATATTGATCTTGACTGAGATATGTTTACTTTGTTTGACTGAGTTTGAGCTTGGGAACTTTGTATTAGTTTTTCAATATACTAATTCACCCCCCCCCCCCCTCTTAGTATTCTACAGGTTACTTATTATTTCATCATACCATCAATTGGTATCAGAGCTATCTAGGTCCTTTTAATCTAAAAGCCTAACAACTTGAGGAAAAGATCTTGTAGAGCATGATGAAGAAAGAAGGTCCAAAGTTTAACAAAGATAACTATAGAACATGGAGTGACAAAATGAAGATGTACATTAAGAGTCTTGGTAGTCAGTATTGGGATCATACAGAACATAATTATACTACACCTACTAGACCACTAACTAATGATCAGAAGAAAGAACAACAAGAAAATCACTAGGCATTAGAAGCTATTATTAGTTCCTTGTCTGATGTTGAATATATAGATGTTCATGGTCTTGAAACTACATATGAAGTATGGAAGAAACTTTAAGATATCTATAGCAGTGATGAGCATGTCAAGATTGCTAAAGAAGAGAGTTTAAGAGGAAAGTTTGACAACATGAGAATTTCTAAAGGTGAGAACATCCAATAATATAGTCAAAGAATCAAAGAGATAGTTGGAGATATAAAGAGTGTGGGAGGGAAAGTGAAAGATGCTACATTAATCAGTAAGGTACTGAGAACCCTACTACTAGTCTATTCTATCCAAGTTGCAGCTATTCAGGAGCTAAAATCTATTGATAAGACAAAGGTAACTCTTGAATCTATTATTAGAAAACTTACGACTTTTGAACAAAATAGATATGATGGTACTGTACAAAAATTAGAATCTGCATTCAAAGCTTCTATCTCTAACCCATCTGTGAGAAGAAGTAGAGATACTAACAATAGATATGAATCTAGATCTAGCAGAGATGCTGATGATAAAGACAACTTAGTGGAACTTGAAGCATTGTTTGCAAAACGACTACCTAGAGGCACTGGTAAATATAGAGGTAAGCTACCTTTAAAATATTTTGCATGTAACAAGATTGGTCATATAGAAACAAACTGCCCTAATGGTGAAAACGATTACAAGAGAGACAAATTTAAGAAGTACTAGGGTAAAAGAAAGAGAGATTATCTTGTAGCTATTGACAGTGGTATTACTAATGATAAATCTGATGATGATGTTAGTGAAGATATTGTGTTTGTAGCAATTAAGGAAGAAGTATCAGATCCAAAGGCACTAGTATCAAGAATGGATAACTCTAATAGTTGGATCATTGATAGTGGTTGTTCACATCACATGACCAGTGATCGGAGCAAATTTCTTTCCCTGAAGGAATTTGATGGCATTGTTGTCAGATTTGGCAATGAGTCACCATGTATGGTTATTTCTCTTAATGTGAAGAGAAGTGCTGATGATGTCTATTGGGTTGAAGGCCTAAAGCACAATCTCTTAAGTGTGGCACAACTTAATGACAAAGGTTACCCACTGGAGTTTATAAATGGCATATGCAAAATCTTTGACAACAAAGGTGAATTGATTGCAACCAAGAAACAGACCAGAGGTAATATATTTCATCTCAATCCTAAAGTTAACAACTGTTTGATTTCAAAAATAGATGATAGTTGGCTTTGCCATAGGATATTTTTTCATATAAATATTGACAATATTATTAAACTAAGCAAGTCCAAGATAGTAAGAGGTCTGCCTTTGCTAGACAAATCGGTTAATGCTCTTTGTAAAGAATGTCAACTAGGAAATATGACTTCTTCAACTTACAAGAGAAAGCCCTTCTCAGCAGAGCACTTCTTAGATTTGGTTCATATAGACCTATGTGGACCAATAAGAACAAGAAGCATTCAAGGTGACAGATACTTCATGATCTTCACTGATGATTGTTCAGGGATGATGTGGGTCACATTATTGAAGGATAAGAATGAAGATTTTGGCAAATTCAAGGCATTCGGAGCCTTAGTTGAGAAAGAGAGGGACAAAAAGCTAAAATGTCTAAGAACATATCAAGGCGGTGAATTCGCTTCTGCAGAGTTCACTAAATATTATGATTATAATGGTATCAAGCGGAAACTTTATGCAACAAGGACACCACAACAGAATGGTATAGTAGAGAGAAACAACTGGTCAGTGGTTGAAGCTGCTAGAACTATGTTGATACAAGGAGGTGTATCAATTTTTTTTTGGAAAGAAGCTCTAAGTACAACTGTCTACACAATAAACCGAATTCTGCTAAAAATGTGAGGACAAGACCCCATATCAGTACTGGTATGAGAGATCACCTGATGTTAGCTATTTTAAAATATTTGGTAGCAAATGTTTTATTAAAAGAGGTGACTACATAAGAAAGTTTGAAGCTAAGAGTGATGAAGGCATATTTCTTTGCTATTCCACCAAGAGGAAGGCCTATAAATGCTTTAACAACCAGACATAGAAAATTGTTGAGAGTGGTGATGTTTGTGTAGATGAATATCCTGAAATTTCAAAAGGAACCAATTCTGAGAAGAAGGATGAAGATCCTTGCATTTTTCTTTTAGAACCTGAAACTGTTAAATTAGAAACTGGTAAAGCAATTTCTAATGTACTTGTTCAACCGGAACAAATAAATTCAGAGGAAGATGATAATGAAGAAGTTGAACCTGAAGAGACTGATCATGTTATTCCTAGGTGTGTGAGACTGAATCATAGTCCTAAATAAATAATTGGGGATAAGGATGTTGGAGTACTAACTAGAAGGAGAATAAGAGAGAACTCTTGCATGGCATCCACCTTTGAACCCATAAATGCTAAGGAGGAATTTGGTGATGATCATTGGGTGAAAGATATGGAGGAGGAGTTGGAACAAATTGAGAAGAACAACACTTGGACCCTTGTACCATGACTGGTAAATAAGAATGTTATAGGCACTAAATGGGTATTCAGAAACAAGTTAAATGAAGATGGTGTTTTAGCTCACAATAAGACAAGATTGGTATACAAAGGTTATGTGCAAGAAGGAGAAGACTATGGAGAAACTTTTGCACTAGTAGCAAGACTGGAAGGTGTCAAAATAGTACTTGCATTTGTAGCTCATAAAAAGTTAAAAGTATACTTATGGATGTTAAGTTTGCATTCTTGAATGGGATACTGGAAGAAGAGGTTTATATAGAGAAGCCTGATGGTTATGCATTGATAGATAAGGAAGACATGGTATGAAAACTGCATAAATCTTTGTATGGATTAAAGCAGGCACCCAGAGCATGGTATGAACAATTTCATACTCATCTGATGAAGATAGGCTTTGCTACAACCAGTGATGACAACAACATTTATCTCAAGACTGAAGGAGATGATATATTGGTCAATGAAGTATTTGTAGATGATATTATATTTGGAAATCATGACATGAGTAATTGTTTTGTAGCTGAAATGAAGAATGAATTTGAGATGTCATTAGTGGGGGAAATAAAAAATTTCATAGGCTTACAGTTACAACAGATGAAGAATGGCACTTTCATTACTCAATCCAAGTATGTGAAGGTGGTTTTGAAGACTTTTGGTATGAGAGATTGTAAACCAGTTGGAACCCTAATGGTTACAGGTTGTAAATTGTCCAAGGAAGATGCATCTAAGTCTTTAGATAAAAAGGAATTCAAGTCAATGATTGGAAACTACACTATGTTGTTCACAGTCGACCGGATATTGTTCATGTAGTTGGTATTGTGGTTAGATTTTAGAAGATTCAAAAGGAGGCACATCTGATGGCAACTAAGAGAATCTTTAGATATATAAAAGGTATTGTTGATTATGTATTATGGTATCCATATGGTGGAGATTTTGACTTGCAAGCATACACAGATGCTAATTGGGCAGGAAATATTGATGACCGAAAGAGCACTACCGGTGGAGAATTCTTTCTAGGAGGAAGGCTGGTCTCATGGAGTAGTAAAAAGCATAGTTGCACTTCACAATCTATTGTTGAAGCTGAATATGTAGCCACTAATATGAATTGCACACAAGCTATGTGGATGAGGCCCATTTTGGAAGGTTTGAGGATGAAAATCTTAGAACCTATAAAGATTTTGTGTGATAATACAAGTGCAATAAACATTTCTAAAAATCTTGTTTTGCATGCAAGGACTAAGCACATTGAATTGAAATATCACTTTTTGAGGGAAAAAGTTCAAAGTAAAGATGTTATCTTGGAGCATGTTTCTACCAATGAGCAGCTTGCAGATATCTTTACCAAAACTTTGCTTAAGACCACTTTTGAGTATCTTAGAAGTCAATTAGGGGTTGTCCCTCTTCATGAAGTTAGTTGAACATGATGTTGATTGCATCAGTCCCTGAATTACTTGTAAAATCTTATATGTATTGATTAAGGAGTTGATATATTCCATATGGGGAGCATCAACTTGTAGAATGATGTTGATGCACAGTGAGAGCATAATTACATGTTTTACTTTCACTTTGGCATTGTTGTCAAAGGGGGAGAAGAATTATGTGTTTGATAGGGGGGTGGGTGCAAGAAGTTGGGTCCCAATTCTGTGGAAGTCTGTGAGCAAAAAAATTTGCCGCTAGAAACGAGTGCCCATTTTTTAAGAAACGGGCACCCGTTTAGCTTCGGAGCCCCGACCCATAAAAAATAAAATGGATGCACATTTTGAAAAATGGGTGCCCGTTTAGGATCAGACCACTGTAGAGAAACGGGTGCACGATTTTTAGAAACGGGCACCCGTTTCTAAAAATGTGTACCTATTTCTAAAAATGGGCACACGTTTCTTAAAGTACTATAAATTTCAAAACGGGTGCCCATTTTTTTAATTTTAAATAATGGGTGCCTATTTCATAAAAGATGGAGCAGGAAACACACCCATGCCTCAGTTTTGGCTTTGAGTTAGGCTTGGTTGGACCAAGCCTATGCTTGGACCTCCAAAAAATGGCTAAGGCACTGGAATACCAGATTTCTGCCTTGCCGTAATTTTTTGAAGGTCTTCCTGATCGTATTTTTTGATGAAACAAAAACCCATTAGAGTTCTCACTGTCCTAATTTCAAAAATGTAAATTTCATAGTGATATGATTAGTTTTACTCTTTTTGCATTATTTATTAATCAAAAGTGGTAACTAAATGTAAAATAGTGAGGTTTAGTAAAAGTTTAATAACTTTTTTGTTTTTAGGTATTTTGAAAATAAATTATATGACATCAATCTACATACGATTATTTTGAAGATTACAACAAAAATTAAAAATTATGAAATTTTCATCAAATTATGGTGGTTGTACACCTGATGTTTTGAAAATGTATTTTATAGTCAATTAAAAATTAATTAAAAAATATATATTTAATAAAAAAATAAGAAAAAATATTCTCATCAATATTTGGTGTATTAGGTATCCTTTCCCAGAAGGATTTGCAAACATTCTTTTATTTACATCAAAATATGGTGGTCGTACACATGTGTGGTATGGTCCTAAAACAAGCATTTTGAAAAAGTGGTTTTTAAATATGCCTTCTAAAAATAAATTTCTACCATGTGGGTATTGAAATAAATTATATATTTGAAAATTAGACTTTGAGCACTACATTTTCTATTACTAATTTATTTTCAGATTCAAACTCTAAGTACCTCAAATTTTGACATCAATTGACAAAAAATTTGAAAAATATGGAAAACACTTCCACTTTTTGCCCAAAAGTGGGACTCAACTTCTTGCACCCGCCCAGGGTGAATACTTGGTAATGTAAACTAGGATTCCTATTCACCAGCAGCAAGCTGAAGACACACACAGAAATGTGAATACTTGGTAATGTAAACCAATATTCCTATTCACCAATCTCACCATCAATCAGAGGCATTGATATTTCTATTACCATCAATGCCAAAGGGGGAGATTGTTGTCATTTTGCATAGAGATTGCATTAATGATATATTGTCATTGATGTCAATTGAACCGGTAAAAGGTATTCATGTTATTGCTAATATTATTGTTTTTGATATTGGCTAGTAACTGGTAAGAAGCAAGTTGTAGAAGATGTTGTAACCGGTATGTAAATTATGTGAGTTGAACCAGTGTAAAGGGTCAAACCTTTCTATGTAATGTAATCGGTAAATCCTATCAGCTATTAAACACTAACCAATCAAGTTTGTTGGTTTATTATCTGATGAGTGGTAATGATGGAGACACGTGCGATCATTGTATGATGATAAATTCAGATTGGTTTGGCACATTTTTATATTGTCTAGGGTAGGAGAAAAGTGTATTGCACTTAATGCACATGTGATGAGTTACAAAGTCCAATGGAGCGATGATCATGGAGTGGTTGGATTTGTCTTGAAGAATGTGAAGATATTGTCATGATTTCTAATGGTCAAGATTGAACTAAATTGTTTGTAATCTCAATGATGAGAATTAGGTTTTTGTTGTGTTACTTACCTAATTGATTTGTATTTAAGGTCAATGAAGTTGTTTATAAAGGTTGTTAGCAAGATTGGTAGAAAACCTGTTGAGTGTGTGGTTGCCCAACCAGTGAATGGATGTGCACTTTGACTAAAGGCAGATTGAAGCTTAGAAGGATCTAATCAAGAAAATGTAGTGCTACTCAGACAGATCAAGAAAACATGTTGTTTTCTAACAATTATAATAGAAGTAAAATCCCTTAATCGGGTAAGCTCTAACAAGCTTGGTTACTCATTAAATCCTCTAACAAGGTGGTCCATTAGCTTGGATTCTTAAATCCTCTAGCGAGGTTACTCCTAATAGGGTAATGTGCTTCTAACAAGGCATATTTGTAAATCCCTTAACCGGGTGATTCCCCATCAGAATAAGTTCTTAACAGGGCTTATTATAAAACTCTAACATGCTTTAGCTCCTAATAGGGTGAATTTCGAAAGAGTTTAGATAGCTATCCTTGTGAGTCCCATCTCATTGTGGTTTTTACCTATTTGGGTTTTCCATGTATAAACATTTGTGTCAAGTGGTGAATGCTTTTGTGGTTGTGATCTTATTTGTTGATTTGGTTAACTTCTGATAAGGCATATTAAGTAGAAGCATTGAGAGATGAATATGTTGAGTTAGAATTAAGCATTGTTGATGTTTACAAGATTTAAGATGTTTACTGTTAAAAGTTGTCATAATAGTTAAACTGGCTAATGTCAAGTATTCCTAATAATATTGATCTTGATAGAGATACGTTTACTTTGTTTGACTGAGTTTGAGCTTGGGAACTTTGTATTAGTTTTTCAATATACTGATTCACCCCCCTCCCAGTATTCTACCAAATACTTATTCTTTCATCATACCATCATGGAGGACTAGAGGGCATTTTTGGGCTCTATTAGATACCCAATTCTCCAATCACTCTATAAGGAGGTTGGGATGTTCACTAATGAGGCTGTGAGGATGGTTCTTGGAAGAGAGTTTCTACGAAATGGAAATAGATACCATGTTAACACAGACATTACATCCTGGTTCTTGGTGTCTCTTCTGGACCTTGGAGGAGACAACGTGGATATGTTGTTGCTATTAAGGAAGGTGTTTAAAGAAAAATTCCTTGGAGATGATGTTACTATTGTCATCTTTACAGAAGTAGGAGTGGGGATCCCTTCGGCAAATTAACCAATCTTCTCCTCTCTAGCCAAACACTATCCAGACAATCGTTTCTTTTGAACCTGAATGCAGAGAAGTTGACGCATCATAGGAAACGGGCACAAAATGGTAGGTACTTTCTCTAGAAATGGTTTCTCCTAGATGACTTTCCAGACTATAGTTGGATTGAATAATTTTCTCAACTTATAATGTCTGAAGAATTCTACATAGAGGGAAGGCAAGATTCTTAGGGTAAACCATGAATGTGTCCATTGCTTATTCCCTATCCCTGACCCCCTAATGGTTTTTATTTGTTGGCTATTTCCTCGTAACCTCACTCATTTTGGCTTTAAAGTTTTTGAGGGACTCTGACATGTAAAAATTGTAAATTTGCAAAACATATATATTAATGATAATTTTGCAAATTCAAGTTCATTTCAGTTTGCCTCTTATGGATATAAAAATGCTTTCTATTTCATTTTATTATTTGTTGTTTCTATCATGACATGGAAAGATACTTGGCATAATCATTATGTTTTGAAATTGCTTGAATAGTTATTAATTTGTGTGGATATAAGATTTAATTTTCACCACAAGTAAATAGCAGGTCTATTCTAATTTCTTCTCTAAAGTTAAAGAACAAAATCAGTGCCACTTCTGAGATGACCTTTTCTAAAAGATATGTGAAGTGCTTGACAAAGAAGTATTTGAAAAAACATAATGTCAGGTATTGGCTACAAATGATAGCATCCAATAAAGATTTCAATGTCTTAGCTCATACGTTTTTTTGTCTATGAGCTACGTTATTTCAATATTTTTTTAAACAATGGAAATAAATTTAATACTCTGATCTTTTTATGTAATGTTTCTTCCTCTATATTTAATATATAAAAATAAATCAAGTTTGTTTCATTAATAATTTGTTCATTGATTATCATTGATTATAAATGTAAAAAAGGATGTTTATCTCGTGAAAAACAAGTGAATTAAAAGTCCAACTAACTTGTTGTAATATGTTTTGCATAATTTCAACATAAATAAAAATTCCAAGTAACTAGGTACATGTACATTGAATACCAAAAAGACATGTCATTGAACACCGACAAAAAACAAAGGCTATGGCCCATGGGATGATGAAGTGTCAGGTGACATTGTGTTTGGGTGGCACAAAATCTATGTATAATGGGACCCACGGGAACTAACAAAGAATATACAGTGATATTGCCTTATGGTACGTACATCACTAAAAGTGAATTGTTAATATTTAGCCTTTAAGCGGCTTTATTGCTAGCTTGTGCGAATGAATTATGCATCTGAACTAGTACATGCAAAGGAATGATGGCAGAGTTTGTGATTAATGCCGACGGTCACCGCCATTGGATCTTAGAAATTATAATTGAGTGAGAGGTGTTTAAACCTTGGGTGGATTAGAAGACTTGGTATTATACTATCTATACTTGCATCATTGTCTTTGGTTTCTTAAGCAGCATGGAAGCCAATTTGTTCTTCCATACTGATAACAAATTAGTCCCATTTCTTGGATGATTTAGGAATAAGAGGCTAAAAGGTTTTCTCTTGTTTAAGGATGAGCAATTGTATAAAAGTGCGAAAATGTTATTGGGAGAGGAATTGTCCATGTAGGTCATCGCTACAGGACAAAGATGGAGGCATATTCATTGATTTCCACTTGGGGTTTTCAGTTCGAGGACGATGTGGACACTGTAAAAAACTTCCCTAAGACTTGTAATTGATTCAAACTACATGTTAGATCTATATAGTGTGTGTGATCATGTGGTCCTGAAGGTGGGCATTATTCCTGAGGTAGGTGTGTCTAATCTGGTGGCACTGCTACCACTCATTCGATTGGCTAATTATGATTTGAAGGCAAGATGCAAAGCTCTTGCTTAGCATCGGTGGTAGACCTTCAAAATGTTCACAAGGATGATGCAGTGTGATGAGGTTTTAATGGTCCTTCATGAAGTGGCACATGCAGAGGTGGGTTGAGCGTTGCAACCGAGACCCAAGACTACCCAAATAATGAAGCGAATCTCAAAATTCTATGATGACCCAGAGTACAGGTCGTTTGTAGGTTAATCCTGCTATGGCTAGTGGTGTTTGGTATTGTTTGTTTGTATCTTTTTGTTCCATGTCCATTTTCTTGCCAACTTTGTATGTATGAGGGGATGTCTGCTAACAATTTTAGTATGCCGAATTGGAATTCTAGGGTTTCTGCATGTAGTAGGGTTTTATTATTGTTGGGGGTGGTGGTTTTGCCTCTTGGGGGTATTTTTTCTATGGCATAAATCTGGTGGTTTTACTATACAACCTATACTTGCATATTTGTAATATTTTATTTCCAAGTAATACAATACAAAAATTATTGATAAAAAAAAAAGAAATATCATACAAGTTTTGAAATTACATATTTTAATTATATATTTAATTCAATATATATTTAATTCATATTCAAATCCTATTGATAATGGGATGAATGACAACTGACAATGGATACTGTTGTCTATGGGATGAGCACAAATCAATGACTTAAGGTGTATTTTAGGCCGAATGTGGGATCTCTAATTTTTTTTGCAAACTTTTACTTCAAACATGTCTCATTGAACACCAACAACAAAGAAAGGTTATGGCCCATGGGACAATAAAGTGTTAGGTGACGTGAAATTTGGGTGGTAGAAATCCTATGTATAATGGGACCCATGACAACTGACAAAGGATATAGTCGTCCATTGGCTGAGCACAAATCAATGGTGTAAGGTGTATTTTGGGCTGAATGTGGGAACGATAAACATTTTTTGCAAACTTCTAATGGAAGACTTCCATAAATGATAAACATTTAATTAAGTATAGTTAAATTGTAAAGTTGTAATTGTATACTTAATTAACTGTAATAAGCTCTATTTCAGCCAGAAGTTGTGAATGATTAAAAAAGTCTTTAAGACCATTCTCAAAAAGTGACTCATGTCCATTGATGTGACCAAAAAATGGTAAAAGTACTGGGACTCATGACAACTAACAACATATACCATCGTCCATTGGATGAGCATAGATCAATGACTTAGGGAGGATTTTGGCTCGAATGTGGGAAGTAAACACATTTGTGAGAACTTCACCTAGAATTAAATGTTTTACATTTAATTAACTATAATTAAGTCTAAAAGACTCTATTTCAGGTGGATGTTGAAAAGGATTAAAAAGACTTAAAAAATAGTCTGAAAAAGTGACTCGAGTCTAGTGATGTGACCAAAAAGTGGCAAAAGTCCTAGGACCCATGACAACTAACAATAGATACCATCGTCTATTGGATGAGCACAGATCAAGATCTTAGGGTGGATTTCGGCCCGAATGTGGGAAGTAAAAACATTTTTGAGAACTTTTCCCAGAATTGAACGTTTTACATTTAATTATAGTTAATTAAGTTTAAAAAGCTCTATTTGGGGTGGAAGTTGAAAAGGATTAAAAAGACTTCAAAAATAGTTCGGAAAAGTGACTTGAGTCTGGTGACATGTCCATTGTCCTTAGAATTTAGAGTGAAGAAATGAATTTTTTTTCCTTCAATGATGAATAGATATTAATAGTAATTTATAAAATTACAACAAGATTCTAAAAATTTTGCCCTTTAGGTATCACTTTTGAACTTTTCAGTGTTTTCAAAATAAGTGACTCATAATCGTATTTCATTCCATGGACAAACTAGTAAATATAGGGATATTCAAAAATGACTACTAGATTCAGGAATGCAATAGAATTTGTTTGCGCCAATCTAGTGAAATAGAAATTTTGAGTAAAATCTAGAACACCTACATCCTACATTTTTTATTTTTGTGTATCTCATGGTTGAATTTTAGGGTTAGCATTTTTAGGTTTGTATCTAGCATTATTTTGAACCATTAACAGTAATAGTGATGGGGAAACCGGAAAGCATTAGCTCAACACAAAGCCAAGTGAATAAAAAAATATACCTAATCAAACTGGTTAAAACACCAAGTTTCACTGACAAATACCATGATATTTATGACCCTTCTATCCATAGTAAAAATTGTATCATATAAATTAGATATGCATTGTCTAATAAGGCAGGAGATCTAGACAGGGCAAAATTTACTATTTTCAACACAATGTTAAAACAAAGAGCAAAAAAAATTGCATTGTGGGATGTTGGATTGGGAAGCATAGTGTTACTTGAAATATTCCCTTTCCCTAAATTTTTTATGGTCTATGCCGAAAATCATGATGAAGATAAAAAAGCAATTGTCAATTAAAATACAAAAGAGAAAGTTCTATTCATAACTGAGGGAGAATTCACTCGTTTGTTGAACCTAGGGTTTGAAGTACAAAAATCAAACGTCCACATTGACAAAGGAAAGTTGACACAAAAGTATGAGAGTCTTGATCCAAGTCACAAAGATTTATTTATCAAAGCTCTAATAGTGTGTGTTTTTCCATTTGATCGGAATCATAGGCCTCTTTATGATTATAATATTTTTGTTCCATGGGTTCAGGATACTATTTCCTTGCTAACATTTTGATTGGGATTGGAAAATGATAAGGAAGTGGGTGCTAGCCTTCTTGAAATGACTTTTAATATCCATTGTGTAAGTTGACCGATAAGATATAATTTTGTTGAGCACGTTGTTCAATCCATGCAAAAACAATTACTAATGATCAAAAAAGGTTATAGTTAGACATTTAGGTTCTCATCCTACTTCTCCTATCTTCTTCTATCCAAGTATCATAAAATATTCGAGACCAATAATATGCACATTTTCAACTATAAGATTGATGATAAGACTGAGAACAAAACATAGTGTCCAATATATGAATGGACACCTAAGATAAGGATGCATGATAACAAAAATAACTACAACCATTTTGTAGACTTCTTTTTGGAACCAATGTATAATAAAATTACAAGAGCTCCAATGCCTAGATTTCCTATGTCTTGTAGATATTGCATTAAACTCGGAAGCCAAATACAATTAGTTGGTTGGTTCTTAATGGAAGAATACACTATGTTAAGGTTCTATGGATCAATCGTAAAACCCTACATACTTCCAATACATGTGGCGTAGAGGGTATTTGCATTGGAATATGTATGGCAATTGGAGAGAACAAATAGGAAAGAAAAGGGGAAACCATAGTGGACAAAAAGGGTTTTGAAGGTGGCGGTGTAGGTCCCAGAGGAGAAGGAATTTGGTTTCCACTTGAGGTACACCTTGCATCAGATTCAAAATCAAAAGCTCATGTTAAACCAGTCATTGGACTTGATTCTTTAGATTCATCACGGAAAGGTACTACTCATTACCCCCCAGCTCCACCTGCATTTGTTAGAGGTTCAAATCCACCACCACCACCACATCATGGTATTCCTATTGGTGATGAATCAAGTGCCACTGCCAGTGGTGGGGAATCTAGGGACAGTATTCCTATTAGTGTTCAGTCAAGTGCCACTATGATCGGTGGGGTTGGCATGGGTACTAATACTCATACTAGTTGTCTTGGTGTTGAACAAGTGCAACAATAAAATATCTCTCACAAGAGGCCACTAGCGGTAGATAGTCATACTATTCAAAATCCTATATCAAGTGCCACTTCCACTACAAAACTATCATTTGCATCTTTATAACATACCCCTCAAAAGACTACAAAAACTACACGTCCAAGTGACAAGGGGACAAGATCAAGAATGGTTGTTGATACTCCTCATAATGCATTAGTTAAAACCATAGGCATAAGTGGAAATGGAGCCTCTTCTATTTCACCTTTGAAAAATTCAATTGTTTGCTAGATTTTTTGTGAATAATGACATGTATGTAAGGTTCTTTTACGTCTGATCATATTGACCTCTAAATTTAGGGAATGGGTGAAGCATATTGTATACTAGAGGATTCCTAATTATGTGCCAAAAGTGAAACAAATCTCGGTATTATATTGTTGTTGATGTCAAATATGTGAGAGAAATTTTTAACAAAATTTATAAAATTAAATTTAATCATCTTTGAACAAATAAAAATTTATCCCAAGAAACTAGTGGTGATGAGATTTTCCTCTCTCTAGGTATGATTAGTTCTAAAGAAATTGTTTATAACACTCCTACCCTTGAGACACTTTACATAGATTCTTCAGATATAAAATATTTGGAGGGGGCTAACTTAAGGAGTGTGATATTACTAATTTGATATCATCGTTATAGTGTTAAAGGAATAAAATATCAACCCATTGTGAGGTAATCAACACTAACCCAACTCACCTACCTCTAATAAGGAAAGAGGAAGGTGGATATTGAAAAACGTTTTACTATATCACCTATGAATTTGTTTGTATTAGGATTCACAATAAAAAAAGGGAAGAGCCACTAGGAAGTAAGTCATCCTCAATGATTTTGGGCATAGGATTGTTGTTGATGTTTAGAACTCTTTGATGCATACCTTGACTTTGTCTCTTTTTCTTGGGTGGTGCCTTGTGATAGTCATTCTTAATTCCTTATTGATAAGTGTTATTAATATTATACTTGTTGGATATTAGTTTACAATATTATTATTATATATTTGTTTCTTATTCAACTTCATTGTTAAATCCCTTCTATTGTATACATAAAGTTAGTACACTTCTCAAAATCGTTTTGTACACTTAAAAATATGAAAGCATTTTTCTCTAATATGAAAAGCTTGTGAGCAATATAGAAGGAAACAAAACCTAAAGTGGAATCATAATATTTATTTGCTTCACAAGTTATGAAAGCAACCCTAAGAATAGATTTACATATATTACAGTGTAGCATATGACAACGAGGTTTTTGGGAATTAAATTTTCTTTTATGTCATCTAAATTGTACTCTTGATTATTAATTAATGAATTGAGTTTTAGCTTTTAATTTCATTGATGATGTCTAATTAATAATAAATATTTAAGACTAACTCAAAAACCTCAAATCCAACAAAGATGTGATATGACTTTTGATAAAACTGTTACAATCTTTAAAAAATGGGTAAAAATATTTATAAATATATAGACTGAATGCCGGATATATAATCCACACTTTACCAAAATATTAATTACAAAAAATTGATAAATATTTTTAATTTCGTTTTTATTAAAATAAAGATAATTCAAAATTCATTTAAAAAGAGTTTAGATGATAAGACACGTCCACAAAGTCTAACCAAACAAACTATATAATAAAACAAACAGAAACATTAAATGGCTAATGTCGCACCAACATTAGACAAATCTTTATCATTAAAGGAAGACGTTATTACTCATGGGAGCCTCTTGATAACACCAGTTTATATATTTTCACTGGAAGCCTCTTGATAACATCATTGCACTTTACAAATTTTCAGTAGATATCAACTTGATAAGGATTGAGCCTTAAGGTTAGTTCTCGTTATAGTTTGCATTCTTCCTACCACCTTTCTGGCCGTGGGTCTTTCATTGGGGGACTCCTTTGAACATTCCAACGCAATAAATATGAAAGGAATGACACATTGATTTATTTCATATTCTTTTATACCCTTCATTATTCTAATGTCAATAATCTCATCCAACCTGTCATCGAAATGCATGTTTACCCATTTGTGGAGGTTCAATCCTCCCTCAAACATATGATTGGTTGGACTCTTTCCAGTTACCATCTCCAACAGCATAATACCATAACTATAAATGTCGCCCATAGTTGATACCTTTGCGCCAAGTCCGTACTCTGCATTATCATAGGAAAAGAAGAAGCCTGATTATATTATCTACCTGAGCCATTTGACAACGGACATAATAGATGGCAAGAAGAAGTTAATTACATGACTGAAATTAATACCTGGTGCAATGTAGCCCACGGACCCTTTCAGAGCTAGAGTGGAAATACTTCCTGAGTTAATGGTACTGGTGTCAGGCCCACAAATCATTCGTGCAATGCCAAAATCTGCTACATGTGCTGTCATGTCGTCGTCCATCAGAATGTTGCTGGGCTTTATATCACAATGTACAACTTTTACAAAACTATCATGATGCAGATATTCTAGTCCATGGATAACATCAATTGCTATCTTCAATATCTCCCAGAAGGTCAATGGGTTATCATTGGAATGCAACAATGTCTCTAAATTTCCTTTGGACATGAACTCTAGAACCAATAATTTGCATCTGAATTCTGAACCAAAAGATATGATTTTTACGAGATTCCTATGCCTAACTTTTGCCAACACTTCGCATTCCCTGATGAAGCTCTTGCTGGCTCCCTCGTTTTCTAAATTTATAAGCTTGAAAGCAGCAACTCTACCATCACCCATAATGCCTTTGTACACTGAGCCAAAGCTACCAATCCCTAACAAGTTTCTCTCGTTAAATCCATCCGTGGCTTTAAGGATTTCTTGATAGGAAACTCCCCTATCATCCATGAGTTTCAGGGGCAACATGTCACTATGACCATCGCACTTGACTTTGCGCCTCCTGTAAATTAGTCCCAATATCAATAAACAGACTAATAGGAAGGCAATGGTTCCACCCACTGGTGCTAATATTCTAATTCTGTAGTTGTTCTCCTTAGGCTGAATAGCATGAACAGGGCATGCAGGTAATTGCATCCATTCCCCACACAGACCCATATTTCCCATAAATGATGCAGCTGTCAAATTTTTAAAGATGCCTTCTTCTAGGATCTCTCCACTGAAGTTATTGAAAGAAAAGTTCAAATACTCAAGCATATGCAACAACCTAAGAGACACAGGGATCAAACCTGAAAGGTTGTTGGAAGACAGATCCATACTAACAAGACTTTTTAATCCACTGATAGAAGTCGGTATAGATCCTTGCAATTCATTTGAAGAAAGATTCAGATATTCAAGTTGTTCACAGCTTCCCAGGGTGCCTGGAATTGTTCCTTCTAACCTGTTAGCTGAAACATCAATAGCTTGAACATGAATCATCTTTCCAATTTCCAGAGGCAGAGATCCTTCCAATGAGTTTCTAGACAAATTGAAATAAAACTGTAAATTGGCAAGACTAGCCACTTCATGGGGTATACTTCCTTTGAACTGATTGTTGGAGAGGTCCAACAATTGCAGATTGTAACATTTTCCCAAACTTGCAGGTACAGCCCCAGATAGCTGGTTGTGGTTAAGGACAAGATGGGTTAACTGTTGAAGGTGGCCAATTGTATCAGGGATTTCTCCGGAAAGCATATTATGGCTTACTGATAGCTCCCCAAGGCTTCTTATTTCTCCAATCTCACTGGGTATGTTTCCTTCTAGCTTGTTGTTATCGAGCAAAAGTCTCTGCAACCTAGGAAGTCTTCTCAAAGAGGATGGGATGCGGCCTGTAAGGAGATCGGAAGACAAATAAAGGTCTTCCAAATTGGTTATGCTAGAAATAAGTGAAGGTATACTTCCTGTTATGTTGTTACCATCTAGTCTCAGGACAGAGAGATTTGTGGGAAGCTGCTCTGGCAAGTATCCACTCAAATAGTTGTCGTGAATTTCTAGTCTCTTCAGGATGGTGCAATTGCGGAGAACTGTAAGGATGGGGATAGTGACAGAGCTGCCACTAACAAGCTGATTCGATGAGAGGCTCAGCGTTTGAAGATTTGAAAGCCTGCTGAGTTCCAAAGGTATATCTCCACTGAGATGATTTAACTCCAAATCAAGCTTCCTCAACTCTGTGCAATTGGCGATTGTGACAGGGATTGTGCTTCTCAGCAGATTGCCCCAGAGATATAGAACTCTAAGGCGAGATAGATTGCCCAATTCTGGTGGGATTGTACCAGTCAAACTGTTGCTATAAAGGGCCAATTCTACTAAGGCTGAATTGTTTGAGATTGATGAGGGAATGGGGCCAGTTAAACGGGGATTGTCAAACAGGAGAAAAGAGGTCAAGCTAGATAGCATTCCCAGTTCAGCTGGAATGTGACCTTCAAGGTCAAGATCACGCATATACAACGTTTTCAGCTGGGAGAGATTTCCTAACGAGGGAGGGATGATACCAGAAAGATTGTTGGAACCAAGCTTAAGCACCTGAAGATTTGCAAGCAAACCCAACTCTGAAGGAATTGTTCCAGTCAGTCGATTACGAGCCAGGATCAATTCTTTTAATTCCTTGCAAGAAGTCAAATTCGCTGGAATAGAGCCCTGTAATAGATTGATTGAAAGATAGAGTGTCTTTAGGCCTTGAATTCGCCCTATCTCCTCTGGAATTCGGCCTACAAAACTGTTGTTAATGAGATCGAGTTGTATGAGGAATGAGAGATTACCAATTGAAGGGGAGATGCTACCCTCTAATCTCATATCTGCCAACTCAAGAAACTGGACTCTGTTGCTAGATGTATCACAAGTAACTCCAGTCCAATTGCAGAAATGAATGGTAGGGGTCCAATTGGCTAAGAAATTCAGAGGATCCAAAGTGATGGACTTCTTCAAGTCCATAAGGCTCTCCTCATCAGTAGATATAGAGGTACAGGGCATTACAAAAAGAAACAGAATAAAGCACAACCTCAACAGGGAATGCATCTCGTTGAACTAGTAATTATTCACCAAAGATGTGAAGGCAAAGCTCAAGAAGATCTGTTTGTTCTCTTCTCTTATAACCTTTTCATTGGCTTCAACGAAACTTCAGCGGCTTTTCTAGTTTTGATTTTCAAAGGGCTTAAGACACTTTTAACAGCGATTTCTAAATACATGTGGAAAATTCAATTTTATTTTATTATTTAAATGCATTTGGAAATTTCCTTTTTGTTAATTTCAAAGCTACCTTTTGACAAGTTCCAAGTCAAAGAAAATGTGGACTTAATCAGATGAGGAAAATACTACACTTATTGCAGGCCCTCGTGTTTCAGTGTTGTATCAGACACTTCCTTCACCAGGAAATCCAATCTCCGTCTTTATGACTGCTAAATATTTTTAGCAAAGTACAGCAAATAAACTGGCACATTGTAAATAGTTTCTTCTTGCTTCTGGCATGTGTTTTCTTTGTAATTTTTGAGGTGCAGCCATCTTTTCGTTTCAAGAGCTAATCTGGTTTGGATAGATACTTTCCTTTTAAGTCATTTCAAAATTTTGTTTGGGTTTAACTGTGTTGACAGAAGCCTGGGATTCATTCAAACAATGCAAAATATATGCATTTCATTTGAATGGATATATCCATGCCAAGTTTGTTTAGTGCTACAACGGCACTAGTGTCCTCTTAAAATCTTGATCAGGGTTCTCATTTCATTCAATTAACTTGAGGAATGCTTCGTCTTTATTAAGGTACAACACAACATCTACCTCCACATTTGCAACTTGTTTTATCGTGATTCATATACCGACTATTTTTAGTTAATTTTTGTAATTTTCTGACCCGTGATGGGTTCCACTCTGTAATTTGGGTTCAAATTTTGTACTTGATATTATCTAAAATGAATGGAAGAGACCAAATTTTCAAATGAATTATTTGTTTGGTAGACTCTTTAAGACGTTACACATTGCTAATAAGGTGCAATATGCATCTCGATAATGATATATGTATATGTATATGTAGATACATGTACACATACACATATGTATGTATGTATGTTCGTTTAAATGTATCTTGAAATTATCATATTTTCACTCTATGTTTTTGTATTCTTATTGTTTGGGTTATTGACAAACCTCTATTTTCACTTCGAAGATAAAAGCAAATCCATTGCATAGTTAGAAAGCTCTTTTTGATGTATTAGTGCATAGATTATCATTTATAAAATAATATTATTCATATTCACAAAAAAAGTGGGTGGATATAAAATGGCAGTCCTAGAGTCCATATAGGATGAAGCCCAAAACAAACAAAAATATAAACAAATACAAAGTCGCTCAATGGATAATGCAATATTTGAAGGAGGAAGAGAAGGAACCTGATCATCTGGCTTTACCAATACAAATTAGTAGTCTAAAATATCGACAAGGGGGTCCAATTCATCATTATCTTTTCCATTAACTAGTGAAATGGTAAGAGCCGACTAAGGAAACATTTTGGTGTCAAGGTACCTAGAAGAACAACTACTATCTCACCTAAGAGTTTCTCCCTTAGGTGACAAAGATGCTAATGTTGTTGAATAGGGTTGTTGACTATGTCTCCTTGCAATCAAGGGAGAAGCATGGGAATGAGCCTCCTAAGTACTTTAGGCAAAAGAATCCTCCCATACTAAAATTCACAAGGAGATAAGAAGCCCTTGGAAGAAGACGGGTATAGGTGAACTCTGGCAACCACTTAGGGAGAATTGCCTTAGAGGTTAAGGAGTAGCTCGAGGTGTACCACCCTACCTGCAATTTGGTTACCTTGTAGTTGAATATTCAATAACACATTAGAAAAAATGATACTTTCTAAAAAATGTGAAACATGTTAATAAAAAATAGACAGATTTCTAACTTTGCATATGGTTAAGATAATCTCCACCCAAAAAGACTCTTATATCTAGCTAAATACACGAGGAACGCTAAGGTAATCCCCTAAAAAACCATATTCCATGAAAAGGGTTCTAGTTCAGATCATTAATCAATGTCCAATGATTTTATGCTTTGTGAAGGAGCAAAAAGAGATGCTTATGAAACTTTGACTACTTGCAAAAAGATAACAAGGGTTTAGAAAAATCAAATAATGTAACCTAGATCCCATAGAAAGGATTTCAAAAAGAGTAACTATGGAATATGGGCCAATTTTGGTTATAGAACAACTAAATAGATAGTATGAAACCTATATTACCAAACCAAAACCAACAATTATGTAAATGCTACCATTGATTCAGACATGGAACAAACCAAAAGTTGGGAGGCAGCCAAAATATCCTTGTTATGGTTTGTAGTCTCCAAAAGGAATGTTTGGACGCCACTTCCAATCTTTCCACCAAGGCATAGATGAATGGATGACTAAATAAAAATAATTTTCAATCTTGATCAAAGAGGTGAAAATTGGCTTTCACTTCATTCCAAGTTATGAGATGCATAGAGGCTCTAAAGAAGAGGTTTGTTAGGGTTTGAATCCCTTTCCTTTGAATTGACCTAATCCTAAGTCTAGCATATAAATTCTCTAAAATCACATTTATCTTGTCATTTTATAAGTGGATTATTATGTCTAATGTCATAGTCCTAGTGGACTATATCACCTAGCACCCTAATCCCTTGAAAAGGAGGCCAAATTTAAACATTTGTGAGTGTCAAGTGTTAGGATTCCCAAAGATACTGAGAGGGGGGGATTGAATCAGTATCTTGTCGGTTAACAAATTTTTTGAACTTATTAAATAAATTACATTCTAAAACCGTGTATCAGTAAACCAGAATTAATACAGTAAATAAGAATAATAAAGACAACATAGAAAACACACCATAACACAAGGATTTTAACGAGGAAACCCGGTGTAGGAAAAACCTCAGTGGGATTTGTGACACACAATATTCAATCACTGGCCAATGAAGGAATATTACTTACAAATGTGTGCTTGCACATGCAAGAAGGCCAACAGCCTAGAGCTCATTGCTCAATTACAAAAGGAAGTCTCACTGACTTACAAAATGGATTATAGAAATCCAATATGATGTATTGCTACAAAAAGCATCTGCTATGCCGGGTTTAGTACCAGTTTAAGCGCATACAACAACCATAAACCTTACTCCAAGATCGGCCTTAATATTCATACTACATATCCATCTTCGCATCTACTCCTTACAAAATGATCTACAAGATCTCATACTTATATACGAATCTTATTACAATATGCCATGTCGACTTACAAAAGGATATTGCAATTAAACACAATATTCAATAAACAAAATCTTGTCGGCCAGAGTGTCGGTAATCATCTTTGCCGTTGCCGGAAAACTATCTGTCGATGTAGAGTCTATCGGTGTCGGTGCCATAGGATTGCAAGGTTGCCATCAATGAAAATACCTTCAATCACCTACAATTTCTCATTGGGGTGTGCAATGCCAAAAATCTCCCCCTTTGGCATTGATGGCAACACCCATGCGAAAAACTCAAAAATGTGTATCAAAAAATTGAAGTCCAAAATTCCTTATGAAAACTGTGTGCTCCCCCTAAGCAGATGATTTCTTCTGTCATTTGGATTTCTCTTTTCTACTACTCCCCCTTTGACATAAATGACAAAGGTTGTCAAAGGTGTCATTAGAGTGTAGTTTACAGTTGGAGCCTCGTAATCGGTTGGTTACAATCTGAAATAGATCTATCAATACAAAGTTCAGGCTCTTAGTGAACCTTTCATTGTCCTTCAATACCGCTTCTGTCCTTTGAATTGTACCAATGAGAATGTGCATGTGCTCTTTCGGTGTCTTTAGTCTTGCAATAAGTGCCTCTGTGATCTCTTTTCTCAAATAGATGAGGATGTCAAGTTTAGGACCAAGTCTATATTTAAGCTCTTTAGCCTTGAACTATATCCTTTCCTTCTCTTTTTCAAATTTTTCAATTTCCTCCTCAAAGCCTTCTATTTCCTACTCTATAACTGATAAGGGTTCCGATTAACCAATGAAATTATCAGCAATATCATTTATTTCTTTTTGAACCTTACTGATTTCCTTGTTTATATCTGCTATCAAAAGATCTATCTTGCATGTGTCCCTGTATAACTCTTTAAATTCCAATATTGTTTTTCTTAGTGCCGGTAATAGGGTATCAATATGTTTCGTGCACTTCTTTATTGTTTCCTCAAAGAATTTTTTTTTTCCTTATTCATTTTCTCACTGAATGTTTCGTCATTAATCTGATCAACTGTTAATAGCTTGCCAGTGATATACTTAGACAATGTGTCTAATTGGCTCAAAGAATCTTTATTGTCCACATTACACCTGGGTGCAATCAATTTTAATAAAGGAATTATGTCATCAACAGCCTTGTATGCAAGTGCATTGCAATCTGTTATTTTCTTTATTGAATCCAACAATACCTCTGTCACATTAGTTGGTCTGAATTCTATCATGGAAGAACCAGACGATTGTCCAACTACCTTAACAATCTGCATCTTGCTCGTGAGAGTAGCCTCTTTTCTTGTGATGACCTCTGGTAGGTCTGTTTGTCTTTGCATTTCAACTAGCAAAGGTTTAGGTTTCCCAGTAGTTTCCGGTGCAGGGATAACAAACCCCCCCGGGCAACTATGTAAAATCCTTGCAAATCAGACATTATTTTTGGGGGGAAATTTTCATATCAATGGTGAAATTTTTTTTTTAAATGAGGAAAAAATTATTTTGTATTGGCGACTTTTTTTCTAGGGCACGAAAATGCCATAAATTTCTGGCAAATAATAACATGTTCTATGGGGAAAAAATTTATTGTGGGAGGCAAATAATTTTTGTTAAGAGGAACAAATATGTAATTGTATGAGCGAAAAATTTTACTCAAAATGAAAAATTATTTAAATGTATTCACGTTTTTTATCCACCGCTTGAAAATTATTTAAATGTATTGGCAATTTTTTTCCACCGCTTGAAAATTATTTAATTTGTTTTGGCGGATATTTTGTTATTTATGGTATAATATATAATTCATTGGCGATTTCATGAATTCATTGCCATTGATAGAGTGCTAGGCACATCACATCACATCAGTACATCACATCACATCACATAATACATTGAGTTCGGACTCTGCACGATGTATCAATAAGCGCAACCTCTTTGACACGTGAAGGGTGACATATACCTAAAATATATCAATGATTTTAAACCATTCGATGATCATAGATCAATGGCTAAAGTTTTATTTCGGGCCCAATTTTTTTAAGAGAACATAGCTCACCAGAAAGTGCTCGGAATGGAATTGGATTCAATAGACACGTATCAAATGTCATGAATCATGATCGATAATTTTGTTCATTTAATATATATCTATTCACTTATGGCAATCCACTCTATCCCCATGACTTCCAATGTGATACTTGCCAATTTGGTACTGGTTCATAGTTGTTTCCATTTTCGCACAAAAGTGCATTTATGGGAAAGGTTTGCAGAGATACGAAAGATTTTAAAAAATTTATAGTAGTTAATATGATTAAAGAAGTAATTATTACAATCAAGAGCTTCAACAATTTATATACGATCTCTGCTTCTTTCACCTTCAATTAGCCTTTTCCATTTGGTAGATAAATCGTCGGAGCTCATGGTATTTTAGGTTTATAGGCTCAGGTTGTTTAATTTGTTAATCTATTTTCTCATGATGGACACTCACATCCACTTGAGAAGCATTTCTGCAGAGGACCAGAGGGCCTTGCTAGGCTCCATTAGAGACCCAACCCTCCAATCAGTCTGTAAGGAGGTTGGGTCATTCCCCAATGAGGTTGTGTGGATGGTGTTGGGTAGAGAATTTCTACGAAACCAAAAAATAGGTACCGTGTTAGCACATACATTACATCCCACTTTTTAGTGTCTCTTCTGGACCTGGGAGGGGACAAGGTGGATATGCTAATGCTGTTGAGGAAGGTTTCTAAGGAAGACTTCCTTGGAAACAACATTACTCTTGTTGTCCTTGCAGAAGTAGGGGTGGGGATCCCTTGGGCGAGTGAATTATCCAAGCTTCTCCTCCTTGACTAAACAGTGCCAGTGTCCAGGAAATCATTTCTCTTAAACCTGAATGCAGAGCAGTTGACGTGTCACAGGAAATTGGCGCAAATTGTCAGGGACTTCTTCCAAAAATGGTTCCTCCTAGATGACTTTCCAAACTACATGTGGATTGGAGAATTCTCTCATCTTATGTTGTCTGAAGAATTATACATGGAAGGAGGGCCAGATTCTTAGGGAAAAATTGTAAACAATTCCACTACCTGTGCCCTTGCCCCGCCCCCTCTAGTTTTTTTTCCCTATGTCCTCGAACCCTAACATGCTCAATGCTAGTGGCTCACTCATTTTGGCTTTTAAATTTTTGGGGGACTCAAGTCTCAGACGAAAAAATTATAAATTTCAAAAGCATAAATATTAATGATAATTTTTCAAATTCCAGTTTGTTTCAGTTTGCCTCTTACAGTCTTATGGATATAAAAAATGCTTTCTATAATTCGAATTCATTTTTATTAATTAATTTCTTTCAAATGCTTTTTGTATATGAGCTACGTTATTTCAATTATTTTTTAAACAATGGAAATAAATTTAATACTGTGATCTTTTTTATGTAATGCTATAAAAAAAAAAATTCAGTTCGTTCCATTAATTATTTGTACACTGCCTATGGTTGATTATAATTTTATAAATATATACAATATAGTCATTCAAAATACAAAATTTCAAAAGTTTCAAGATACAAAAGTTTATCAGTAAAGATTTTTTCATTCTATTAATTCAAAAGTTTCAAGATACAAAATTTGCAATCATTCATGCATAAATACAGACAGAGAGAAAACCATACTCCCCACAGCTTATAGCAAGCAGACAAAATAAACAGTTCATTGTCGATAGGCCGCTCACTCAGTCTCACTATCCCCTAGGGTCGCCTCCTGCCAGTCCCTTTCCTCCTCGGAGGTCGATGCTTTGGCTTTCACTTTTGCTACTTCATCTTTCATTTTTGGAATGTAGTTTAGGCACCCGAAGTTAGGGTCACCCTCCAGGCTTTCTAGTAGTTGTATGTCCCTTCTTTAGCCCTATCTCTCAATTCCCTACCAACCTCCATCCTTGCCACCACATGCAAAACCTTTAGGACTTCATCCACCCTCGTTAATTTCACAAGAGTTTCATTGCTTCCCACCCCACTCGAGCTCATTCACGGCACTCATATTTGATTTCATCCTCTGGGCCATGAATAAAAGGAAGCGACTCCTCATCATCCCCTTCCTTAATTCAAATTCGAACTCCTGGCACCACCCACTCCAAGATTGAATCCAGATTAATCAAAAAATCCCCATCAATCAATTTGACCAATGTGAGTTTTACCTTTTCCACCTCCGGTTAGAATTCATATGCCCATGTGAGAATCAAAGAGTAAACCTCCATGTTAGTTCAATACCGGTGACTGATATGTGCCACCTCCTTCGCAAGCATCAGTTGAGCTGCTGCCCACAACATCTCCTCCTTAAACCTGAACATTCCTTGCATTCGTTTATCAGATACTTTTCCCAAAAAAGGCACCAACTTATTGTCTATTCAAAGTGTGAAATTGGCCTCTATGGTCACCTGCAATTTCAAAAGCACTTCTTGCAAAAAATGTCTTACAGAAGCTACAATTCTACGAACTAGAGATTTGTTCTACTTCGAAGCAAAAATTGGGACATAGATCAAAAGGTAATAAACTCTACCTTCATCTTATAGGTCGGGTTACAGGTAATGAATGTGCACGATAAGGAATTAATGCCATGAGATCAAGAAAAAGTTTTCTTTGCATCCTCCCCTTCCTCCATTCATGCGACATGCCGCAGACAACTCCTTCTGCAACAATTAATCGCCACCTTGGCATTTATATTTTCCAAATTTGCTCACCTTAACAGGTTGAGGACTGCACATTTTTTTAAATTAATACACTAAATTTATGTTGAACTTTTATATATATTTTTAAACTATTTTTTAAAATTATATATCATAAACATATTTTCAAACAAATTTGTCAAACTTTATATTAATATTTTAGATTTAATATTGAATGTTTTCTTTTCTATATTAAACTTTTACCTTTCAAATTATATATCAAAATTTATATTTTCATTTAGTTATTTGTTTGATTCTAGAAACTAAGTTTCATGTTTTATATGTTGGTATTTTGGATATGTTGATATGGTTTTGTCATTGATGTCAACAACTTATCAACTCTAGCAACATTCACCGATAGGCAAACCCTAGCACCGGCACCGACAGACTCTACATCTAGACATTGGAATGACATGAAGGACACTTGGTTGTGTTGAAGACATCGTTTGAACACCTTGTCTTGGAGAATTGTTCATTGGTACATTCAAGTTTGCATATTTGCTTTCACCGACAAATAGGTCTAGGATATGCACTGACAGACTTATCTATTTCAGATCAGCACGACACATTTTGGAAATAATTTAATTATGTTGTAAATGCATTAAGCCGACATGTTGAATCAGATATTGCATCAGATATTGTTTTGTAAATTACTTTTATTGTAATATCTTCTTGGAGCTGACCTACTAAAATTGGTCCTAGGTTATGGTATATATGTAGGATCTTATTTGTAAGATCGAAGTGTGGATTGTGGATTGCAAAATAAAGAAGGGATATGTGAGATTAAGTAGAGCTATACACACAAACATCATCTAAAGATTGAAGGAAGGTATTTGTGAAAGACAGACAAAACTCCACCGATACTGAATCCAACATATAAAGATGCTATATTGAAGCAATACATTTATCATTGGATTTAACCATCCAATTGTAGTCAGTGTGACTCCTAGTTGTGATTGATAAGTAATCTCTAGGTGCTTGGCCTTTTTGTACACATACTATCTGCAGTAGTATCATCTTATTGTGGGTAAGGTTTCCCATCGTGTTTTTTCCCCTTACAGGGTTTCCACATACAAACTTTGGTGTTATGTGTTGTGGATGCTTTTATCTTTCTGTTTCATGCATTATTCTTTACCGGTACTGCAATTAACTGATAAACTGTCTACCGGCAAAAATTTTGGTTCACCGGTATTAAGCATTAAGATTGGTTAAGTTGTTTTTGGTTTAGATTGTTGGACAACTGATTCACCCCCCCCCCTCTTAGTTGTCTCTAAGACCTAACAATTAGTATTAGAGAAGAGTCCTCTTTTTGCAAAATTTTAACAGGTTGAGGAGATCAAATGGCTACTAACTATTTCAGGAAGGACAGTCCTAAGCTTGATGGAAACAACTATGGAATATGGAAGATCAGCATGGAAACACATGTCTAAATTGTATTGGAAAAGATATTTGGGATGCTGCATTAAATGGATATACTGTTGTTGTTCAAGGTCAACCTGATCCACCTACCTTGGCTAAAGATGAAGAAAATGATTGCAAGGCAAGAGAAGCACTTTTGAGCACATTATCAGATCAGAAAATTATGGGATTATCAGATAGGTCTATTGCTAAAGCTATTTGGAACCATTTGGAAACACTATATGAAGGAGATTCCACAGTCAAAATTGCAAAACTTGAAATCTTTTGAGTCAGGTATGAAAATTTGAAAATGGAAGAAGATGAAAGGATTACTGCTTTTATGGAAAGAGTTAATGAAATTGTATTGAGTATTAGATGTTATGGAGGAACCTTAAGTGAGAGTGAAATTGTTTCAAAAGTTTTAAGAGGATTACCACCGGCATACAAAATGAAAGTTATTGCTATAAATGAACTAAGAACAATGCCTAATGCATCAATAACTAGGGATACATTGATTAGAAAACTTTCATCTTTTGAAATTGAAGAATTTGGTGTTGTTGCTACTATAAAGACATAGTTAGCTTTTAAGGCGTCAACTTCATCTACACCATCATTTGACAAATCTGATTGGAAAGCCTTTTATGGAAGAGAACTTGAATAAAGTAGGAGAGAAAATGAAGATCTTGAAGAACTTGAAGCACTATGCGCAAGGAAAATGCCTAAAGGTCCAGTTGGAAGTAAGTATGAAGGTAAAGCACCCTTTAAATGTTTTAACTGTAATAAGATTGGTCATATGGCTTCAAGATGTCCTGAAAGACATGCAAGGATAAGAGAAGAAGCAAGAAGAACATATAAGTCTAACCCTAAATATCAAAGATATAGATTTAAGAAGAATAAAGATAAATCTTGTTATCTTGCTGATGAAGGAGTGACTGATGATTCTGATGAGGATCCGGCAGACAATGGATGGGTCTTTGTTTCTTTAATAGAAGATAAACTAGCACCTACTACTCAACCAATAGAATAGGCTCTAGCAACTAAACTGGAAGTTAAGGATGAATGGATAATCGATTCAGGATGTTCACATTAGATGACTAGAGATAAGAGTAAATTCTTATCCTTTCAATAATATAATGGAGGTCTAGTAAGATTTGGAGATGATAAAGCTTGTTCAATCAAAGGTAAAGGTACAATATCTTTTGATGGTAAGCATAATACTGACAATGTTTATTATGTTGAAGGTTTGAAGCATAATCTCTTGAGTGTTGGACAACTAGTTGAAAAAGGATTTCAGTTACAGTTCAAGAATGGAAAATGCAAAATCATGAATAGAACCGGCTTGGAAATTGCAACTGGTAATCAGACTAGAGGTAATATCTTTCATTTGAATAGTAATGAAAAGACATGCTTAATTGCACACATTGATGAAACTTGGCTATGGCATAAGAGAATTTGTCATGTAAATTTTTATTGCATTATAAAAATCAGTACAACTAAGGCAGTTAGAGATTTACCTAAAATTTTTCAACCACATAATCCAGTATGTAAGGAATGTCAATTTGGAAAACAAGTTAGAGCATCTTTTAAAAGTATTCCAGAAAAATCCAATAATGCTCTTGATTTAATTCATATTGACCTATGTGGTCCTGCTAGAACTAAAAGCCTACAAGGTGATAGATATTTCATGCTAATCATTGATGACTATTCTAGAATGTGTTGGGTTACTTTTCTCAGAGAGAAATCAGAAGCATTTGGGAAGTTCAAAGTATTCAAGGTAATGGTAGAGAATGAAACCGGCAAGAAAATCAAATGTCTAAGATCAGATCAAGGAGGTGAATTCACATCTAGAGAATTTAATACATTCTGTGAAGTAAATGGAATTAGAAGATAGCTATCAGCACCCCAGACACCACAGCAAAATGGAGTTGTAGAAAGGAAAAACAAAACTATCTTAGAGGCATCTAGAAGTATGTTATCTGAAGCAAATCTACCACATGTATTGGAGAGAGGCAGTAAGTACATCGCTCTACACATTCAACAAAGTTCACATCCAAGGAGAAATCAGTAAGACCCCTCATGAACTATGGTTTGGTGTGTCTCCCACTCTTAAGTATTTCAGAATATTTGGAAGTAAATGCTATATTAGAAGAGATGAGTACATTGGTAAATTTGATCCTAGAAGTGATGAAGGGATATATCTTGGCTATTCATCTAAGAGTAAGGCATATAGATGTTTTAACAAGAGATTGCAAACAATTGTTGAGAGTACAAATGTGAAAATTGATGAATATTTTAGAGGAATTTCTCGGTATATAGACTCTAAACCGGCATCAAAGATTCTGGTAAATGAACCTACAATGAATCCACCAGTACAAAATGAAGATATCGGTACATCGACATCATCTGAAAATTCAACAATCACTAAGGAACAACAAAAGAGTACACCCCAGTATGTAAGATTGAATCATTCTGAATATCAAATAATTGGTAACAAATTTGAAGGAGTCATGACAAGAGGTACATTGGCAAATGAAGAGGTATGTCTTATTTCTCAAATTGAACCATCATCAATTAATGACGCATGTGAAGATAAACATTAGATTAAAGCTATGGAAGAAGAATTAGAACAAATAGAGAAAAATGATGCATGGACATTAGTTCCCCGACCTAAAGACAAAAATGTAATTGGAACAAAATGGGTATTTAGAAACAAACTTAATGAAGATGGTAATTTAATCAGAAATAAAGCAAGACTAGTGTGTAAGGGATATTCACAGAAAGGAGTTGATTACAATGAAACCTTTGCACTGGTAGCTAGAATTGAGGTTATAAGATTATTTTTGGCTTTTGAAGCACACAATAACTATAAAGAATATCAGATGGATATTAAATGTGCATTTCTAAATGAAATTCTTGAAGAAGAAGTTTATATTGAGAAACGTGATGGATTTTCTTTGACAGATAATGAAGATATGGTTTGCAGGTTAAAGAAAGCTTTGTATGGATTGAAGCAAGACCTAAGAGCTTGGTATGCTAGATTGGATAAATATCTTTTAAAGATTGGTTTTTCTAAAGGTAATGCTGACAATAATTTATACTATAGAATAACAAATGATGATATCTTGGTTATAGAAGTTTTTGTTGATGATATAATCTTTGGAGGAGAAGATGGATCACGTAAAGACTTTTTTGAAAAGATGCAACAAGAATTTGAAATGTCTATGATGGGAGAAGTAAAATTCTTTTTAGAATTGCAGATTTTACAAACTGAAAATGGTATATTCTTGAGTCAATCTAAGTACTTGAAGGAATTGTTAAAGAAATTTGGTATGGAAAACTCTAAACCAGTAAGCACACTTATGACTACAACTAACAAATTATCTTTGAAGGATGAATCAGAACTTGTTAATCTGACAAGATATAAATCTATGATAGGAGGTCTACTATATTTAACACAAACAATACCTGATATTATGAATGCAGTATGTATTATTTCTAGATTTCAGAGTAATCCTAGAGTAAATCATGAATCAACAGTAGAATGGATTGTCTTCTACTTACAAGGTAGAAAAAATCTTGTCTTATGGTATCCTAGAGATGAAAACTTTGATTTATGTGCATATACAGATGTTAATTGGGCAGGAGATGTAGATGACAGAAAAAGCACCACCGGAGGAGCATTTTTTCTTGGAAACAGATTAATCTCTTGGTTGAGTAAGAAACAAAGTTGTATATCTTTATCAACAGCTGAATCAGAATATGTTGCAGCAGCAACTAACTGTACACAGATAATATGGATTAAACAAATGTTGAAAGATATAAAGGTAATATGCAAGGAACCTATAGTCATCTATTGTGGCAATACTACAACAATTGATATATCTAATAATCCAGTACTACATTCTAAAACAAAACATGTTTCTATCAAACTAAATTTTTTTGAGAGAGAATGTTGAAGCAAAAGAAGTAAAACTGGTTTATGTGAATACTAAAGAGCAGATTGCAAATATTTTTACTAAACCTCAGCCTAAGGAGACTTTTGAATATCTTAGAGACTAGCTTGGGGTCATACTCCCACCGGTAGAGAATTAGACAATTGATGTTTCTCATCAACCAGTAGATTTAACCGAGAAATCTTTTTTGCGACTTTGATGAGGAAGCTACTTCTCAGGGGGAGAAGTTTATCTATTGGTATATTGGTTGGTATTTTGTATTTGCACTTGGTTTTCGTATATCTTTGGAATATGATGTCAAAGGGGGAGAGATTGATATGGAAAAACATAAGGAGAAAAACATAAGGATGACACATGTTACTCCCAGGGGGAGAGATTGTTCATTTGGAGAACATTGCTATTCTCTGTATCTGAATCTTGAATTCTGGTTATGATCTTTTTTGTATTTGGCATTTTTGTTTTTGGTACTTTGATGGTTTTTCCATCTTGTGTTGCCATCAATGCCCAAGGGGGAGATTGTTGGTATTTTGGATATGTTGATATGGTTTTGTCATTGATGTCAACAACTTATCAATTTTGGCAACACTTACCAATAGGCAAACCCTGGCACCGGCACCGACAGACTCTACATCGATATTCTATCCATCGGCAACTAACATTGCCTACGGAGACTTGGAATGACATGAAGGACACTTGGTTGTGTTGAAGACATCGTTTGAGCACCTTGTCTCGGAGAATCGTTCATTGGTACATTCAAGTTTGTATATTTGCTTTCACTGGCAAATAGGTCTAGGATATGCACCAGCAAACTTATCTATTTCAGATCAGCATGACACCTTTTGGAAATAATTTAATTATGTTGTAAATGCATTAAGCTAACATATTGAATCGGATATTGCATCAGATATTGTTTTGTAAATTACTTTTATTGTAATATCTTCTTGGAACCGACCTACTAAAATTGGTCCTAGGTTATGGTATATATGTAAGATCTTATTTGTAAGATTGAAGTGTGGATTGTGGATTGTGAAATAAAGAAGGGATATGTGAGATTATGAAGAGCTATACATGCATACATCATTTGAAGATTGATAGAAGGTATTTGTGAAAGACAAATATAACTCCACTGGTACTGAAACCAACATATAAAGATGTTATATTGAAGTAGTACATTTATCATTGGATTTAACCATCCAATTGTAGTCAGTGTGACTCCCATTTGTGATTGAGTAGTGAGCTCTAGGCACTTGGCCTTTCTGCATGTGCAGACCCATTTTGTATGCATACTATTTGCAGTAGTATCATCTAATTGTTGGTAAGGTTTCCCACCATAGTTTTTCCCCTTATAGGGTTTCCACGTAAAAAAATTGGGGTTGTGTGTTGTTGATGCTTTTATCTTTCTATTTCATGCATTATTCTTTACCAGTACTGCAATTAACTGATAAACTGTCTACCGACATAAAGTTTGGTTCACCGGTATTAAGCATTAAGATTGGTTAATTTGTTTTTGGTTTAGATTGTTGGACAACTGATTAACCCCCCCCCCCCCCCCTCTCAGTTGTCTCTGGGACCTAACATTATACTATTTTTGAATTTTAATTTTTTACAAATAATATGAACATTATATTTAATAGTTATCTCAAACTATTGCACATCTTTAATTAGAAATAATATTAACATTATATTTAATAGCTATCTCAACCTATTGCACATCTCTAAAATTTAAATGTCTCTTATTATGGGACCGACGACATCTGACAACACTCAAGTTCTCAACAGGTATCATCATCCATTGGATGAGCAAAGATCAACGACTTAGGGTGGATTTCGGCCCAAATGTGGGTAGTGAACAAATTTGTGAGAACCTCACCCGAAATTGAACATTTTAAATTTAACTAAATATAACATGAAGTCTATAGTCTATAGACTATAAATCTCTTTTTCGGGAGAAATTTTAAAATGATTAAATAGACTTTAAAAATAGACCCAGAAAGTGACACAAGAATGGTGAGGTGCAAAAAAAAGGAAGAAGTCGTGGGACCCACTACATCTGAAATAGGTACCATCGACTATTGGATGAACAAAGATCAACGAATTAGGGTGGATTTCGGGGTGAATGTGGGAAGTGAACAACTTTCTGAGAACTTAGCCTAGAAAAGTGACATGAGAATGGTGACGTGCCTGAAAACCAAAAACTGGCAGAAGTCATGGGACCCATGACAACTAACAATAGGTACCACCGTCCATTGGATGAGAAAAGATCAACAGCTTAGGGTGGATTTTGGCGCGAATGTGGGAAGTGAACACATTTGGGAGAACTTTGCCCAAAATCAAAATGTTTTAAATTTAATTAAATATAATTAAGTCTATAGAGAACTTGTTTAGGTGGAAGTTTATAATTATTAAATAGACTTAAAAAACAGACCCGTAAAGTCACCACAGGTACCTTGGTCCCTCGTCCATTGGATGAGAAAAGATCAAGGGCTTAGGGTGGATTTCGAGGTGAATGTGGGAAGTGAACAACTTTATGAGAATTTTTACCAAAAAAGTGACACGAGTATAGTGATGTGCCCGAAAACCAAAAACTGGCAGAAGTCATGGGACCCACAACAACTGACAACAGGTACCATTGTTCGTTGGATGAGCAAAGATCAATGACTTAGGGTGGATTTCGGCCCGAATGTGGGAAGTGAACACATTTGGGAGAACTTCGCACTGAATTGAAACGTTTTAAATTTAATTAAATATAATTAAGTTTATAAAGCACTTTTTCGGGTGGAAGTTTAAAATTATTAAACAGACTTAAAAAATAGACCCATAAAGTCACAACAGGTACCTTGGTCCCTCGTCTGTTGGATGAGCAAAGATCAATGGATTAGGGTCCATTAATTATTTGTTACCCAATGTTAAAAGAAAAAACAAATAAAATCGCATCGTGGGATGTTGGATTGGGAAGCATGGTGTTACTTGAAGTATTCCCTTGCCCTGATTTTGTCATGGTCTGCACATAAAATTATGATGAAGATAAAAAAGCAATTGTCAATTAAAATACAAAAGAGGAAATTATATCCATAAATGAGGGAGAATTTGTTCGTTTGTTGAACCTAAGATTTGAAACCCAAAACTCAAACGTCCAAATTGACCTTGGAAAGTTGGCAGGGAATTATGAGAGTCTCGATCCAAGTCGCAAAGATTCATTTATCAAATCTCTAATAAAGAGTGGTACTGATATTGTGTTGGATCAGAATCATAAGCCTCCTTATGATTCTAACATTTTTGTTCCATGGGTTGGGGATACTATTTCCTTGTTGTCATTTTGTCTGGGATTGGAAAATGATAAGGAAGTGGGTGCAAGCCTTCTTGAAATGATTTATAATATGCATTGTGCAAGTCAGCCAGTAAGATATAATTTTATTGAGCACACTGTAAAATCCATGCAATAACAATTACTAATGATCAAAAAAGGTTCCTATAAGACATTTAGGTTCTCATCCTACTTGTGCTATCTCCTTCTATCCAAGTATTGTGCAATATTTGAGACCAACAAGCTTCAAATTGTGAGCTATAAGATTGATGAGAAGATTGGGAAGAGAACAAAGTGTCCAATATATGATTGGATGCCAAAGATAAGGATGCATGATAACATAAAGAAATAAAACCATTTTGTAGACTTCTTTTTGGCAGTAATGTATAATGAAATTACAAGAATTACAATGCCTAGGTTGCTTGTGTCTTGTAGAGATTGCATTCAACTCGGAAGTCAGATAGAATTGGTTGACTGGTTCTTCATTGAAGAATTCACTATGTTAAAGTTTTACAGATTGGCAGTAAAACCATATAGACTTCCAATATATGTGACAGAGAGGGTATTTGCATTAGAGTATGTACGGCAATTGGAGAGCACAGATAGGCACTTCCATGGTCAAAAAAAGAAGAGCATATTTCCTTCCTCGCCTTTCTCATGTTTAGGGTTCACATTTGAGAGAAAAAACATTAAATGTGGCACATGATATTTAGATAGTTTTTAACTTTGGTGATGAGTGTCTCTGATAGTATGATGCAATTGGTGTAGTTCAAGCAAGGCTTAAGAAAAATGGGAACTCTTCAGCGTTATGTCAACATGAAAGTAAACCATTGCTATAAAATCTTAGAAACATGGCATTGAAAATGAGCACAAATTATGGCATTGCAAATGAGCACACAAAGGACAACACAGGAGGGCCATGGCATCCAAAATAGGAGGTCCTACAATTTCTACCTAAAATATGCTAATCCATCTAACAAATCTATTCCCAAATCAATTTTGCATGAATGTAAAGAGAATTATTTCACTCAAACCAAAATAAATGATTTTTGGATTATGAGAAGGAATCTCGGTGAACTAAAGACAAGTGCAGAATTTGAGAGCATCGACAAGGATCCAAAGTTTACAAAATTGTGGGATATGGAGCATGGCAAGATTGAATATGATGATGAGCACGAGGTTTTCGTTGAGCCCCCTCGAACAACTACTACAGTCCTAAAAATATTAGGTGGAGTCAGTGAGTCCATGAAAGAAAAATATAGCAAAGGGGCAAACCTTATGGAAAAAATGGGTTTTGAAGGTGGTGGTCTAGGTGCTAGAGGAGAGGGCATTTGGTATCCACTTTAGGTACAACTTCCATCACAGTCAAAATCAAAAGGTCATCTTAAACAAGTCATTGGACTTGATTCTTTAGATTCATCACGGATAGGTACTACTCATTACCCTCACGGTACACCTACATTTGTTTCAGGTTCAAATCCACAACCACCAACACATCATGGTATTCCCATTGGTGGTGAATCAAGTGCCACTTCCACTAGTGGGGAATCTAGGGATAGTATTCCTATTATTGTTCAGTCAAGTGTCGCTGTGATTGGTGGGGTTGGCATGGGTACTACTACTGATACTAGTTGTCTTGTTGTTGGACAAGGATAACAACATAATATCTCTTGCAAGAGGCCACTAGAGGTAGATACTCAATCTCATACTATTGAGAATCCTATATCAAGTGCCACTGACACTATAAATCAATCATTTGCAGCTTCAGATCACATACCTCAAAAGACTATGAAAACTACACATGAAAATGCCAATGGGAGTGGGATAGGATCAAGAACTGTTGTTTGTAAGCCTGGTCAATCATTAGTTAAAACCACATGAATAAGTGGAACCGGAGCCTATGGTATTCCTAAGTCACCTTTCAAACATTCAATTGCTTTAGCAAGCCCAGATTTTCAATTTCATGATTACTATGAAAAATATGAACACACAACAAAAGCAAATAAAGAAAAAAAGAAAGCATTTCATAAGCTTTCCGTGTCTGAAGTTGTAAATGAACAACCTGGAAGGAATAAATTATTTCCAGCATATAACCCACAGAAAGATATGATGGAGTTCATGGTTGTTATGCCCCCATGCCCATCTAAAGATAAAAATCCACCACACAATCAGATAGATCCCTCTCAATTTCAAGTTAGCACCCTCCAAATGGCTTTTTCCAAAGTACATAATGTGGACAAAATTAGTGTGTCAAAAAGCACTAACGAATTGGTCTACACTTCACTGCTAAAGGTGGAGAGAGAAAAAATAAGCTGGAGAAAAAAATAGAAAAGTTACAGGAAGACCTGGAAAACAAAAAATCAAGGAGGAAAGCAATAGATAGAAAGTGCAATGATTTATAGAAAAGGATAAACAATTCAGGATCTACAATAGAAATTGCAGAGTAGGAGAAGAAGGATGCAGAATTAAAGGACCTGATAGAAAAACTAGCTAAAAGTAGTAAAAAAATTGTTGAGGAAAAGGCCAGTTTTCAAAAATTATACAAAAGTTATGAGTTTTTTGCCACCGAAATGAGAAAATTACAGGACCTATTGGATCATGGGAAGGCAAAAGAATTACATTTGCAAGAGGAAGTAGAGGAAGAAAGAAAAAAATGTGCACAAATGAAAGAAGACCTGCACAATGGAAATGATAAAATAAAAACTTTGGAGGATAGATTGAAATATAATATGAAAAATACAACAAAGTATATGCAAGAAAACATTTGGCAGCAAATAATGCAGAGGAGTGACAAGTTGTGTGAATGGTTTCAATTGACTGAAAGTCTGAGACTAATTTATATTTATATTAAAATCAAAGGGCACTATGAGAAGAGCACACATGTTTATTCAAAAGAGGATATGGGAAAAGAAATTCTGAAAATAGTTTATAATTCTAGTGACATCTACTTGGCATCCAAGGGAATTAAGAGCTGCATTGATGCCATAGTTAAGACATCATCTATCATTCAAAAATGCCAGAAGCTAAGGGAAACATCAAAAGTTATGGAAAATTGTGGGAAAAAGATATTGAAGCAGCAAGAAAAGAAAAATAATTTGATTAAACTTGGTTTGCCTAAGACCGTTGACCCATCAAGTAAATTCATTGGAGAAGAAGCTTACAAAAAAAGCATGGAGATAAAAATGAAGTCTGATTTAGACTTGCTTCCAAAGGTCACAACTCCCCAAATCTTTTTGGAATTCATCCAACCATTTACAACTCTAAATTTGGTATTGGATGAAACAATGATGTCAAGTAAATCTTTTAAATATGGAATGTTGATGAAGTTGGAGTTGACTTTCCATAGTTTACAAAACATTGACCTTCCATCAGACGAAGAGTGGAGCACCCTACAAAAAATGACACAAAAATCTTAAGAATCATAGTATGTATTGCACAATTTTCTTCTTTTACTCTTAATTTCAAGGTTTTATGTTTTTTCTGTTTGCTATTTTGCTAATCCAACCTATCAATCTATGATGCACTCGCTATTGCTATTTTTCTAATCCAGCTTATGAATCTATTTTATGAATAGGAAAAAACATGCACTCACTATTACTATTTTGCTAATCTAGCCTATGAATCTATGATGCACAATGCAAAACTTCAGCCAGTAAATTTGTATTCTTAAATTCTCCCTTGCTTTAACATTTATGCATTTCTCTATTTCTGATTAGTAGGTTTTAAGAACTACTATTATCTATGTTTAATTTGTCATGGCATGAATTAATATTTAATTTTGAACTCTATTTTTTGAACAAGAGACATCAAACATGTAGCAGATGTTAAATTGCTAATACAGCCTATGATGGCCATATAAATCTGTGTTGAGTTTGTGATTTTGATGTTAAGTCTTCACATGTTGCAAACTTGTAATTCAACCTATAGTTGTTGTTGCTCCCTTGTTTCTATAAAAGGGAATTTAGGGTCATTTGCAAAGGGTTCTGAAACATTGTATTCACTTTTGCATGGACAATAGAGAATCACACAAGAGCTGTTGTTGCTCTCTTGTTACTATAAAAGGGAATTCAGGGTCATTTGCAAAGGGTTCTAAAACTTTGTATTCACTTTTGCAATTTGCACGGAGAATCACATAGATTGGTGTATTACTATTGAATGAATTGTATCATATGGCTATATTTTGAAAGAATTAATGAAAATCTAAGTTCTCGACATGTGTATTACTACTGAATAAATTGTATCATATGGTTCTGAAATATATCACACAAATTTGAGACTCAAACATGTATAAATAAACAATAAACATCTCTGTATCAATAAACACATTATGTTTTTTTATTATGCTATTTTAAAGCTGGAAATAGAAAGTTGAAAAATACAATTATAAATCAATATTAAATTCTAATTGCAAAAAGTAATATGCTTTTGTAATATGAATGAAGAGATACAGTAATAAGATTAATAAATACAAATCTCTTATAGTTTCCATTCATCCTCCTAAAATTCAGAGCTTTCTTGATTCTTGTATGTGGTTTGAGCTTCTTCACTCTGAGTGTGCATACCTTTGCCGAACTGAATTTCAATGCTACCAGTAGGTCCAGTACATAAGTGAATAGTCCCACTGGCACTTTGGTTTAAAGTGTTACCCACACCTCTTCTTGTTGGGATTATAGTAAATTTGTTGGTATGAGGATATTGAGAAGGTTGTTGAGATTATTGATGAAGGATGATTACTATCTTAATATTATTACTTTGTCATTGATGTCAAGCAATTGATTTTGTGATCTAGTATGATGTTTTTATATCTTAAAGATTATGTTTTGATGAGTATAAAGATGTCAATAAGTGACACAGAAAGAATGAGAAAATAAAGAAGAGTAATAAGTTATTCAATGGGCAATTATTACTAAGTTAGACAATGATGAGATTATGATGTTTTGATTGTTTTGATATCCTACACATATACGTATTTGATGACTGAAGATGAAGGAGAAAAGATTTCATGCAATAGAATGAAATGGTTTGACACTATTCTATTTTACCGAGTAAGGAGCCAGTTGGTAAACATTAAGTTTATCAGTCACCGAGCATAAGCAACCGAGATGGAATATCTACCAAGTAAAGTTCAGTATTAACCAAGTATGAATCAAGTAGTAACAGAATGCATTAAATGAGTGATATTCATTATTTAATGAAGGATGTCGATGTGTTGGAGATTTATAGAAGATTGGAATGTCGTGCAAGAAGTTTGTTAAGGATCTACGGCTATGAAAAATCATGAGTCAAATATAGAGCATAGATTGAATGGTTATAACAAAGCACAAGTACCAAGGATGGAATACAAGTTTCAAGGCAAGATAAAACATTTTTCAGTTCGAAGGATACAATGAACCTAGTCAAGTTTGAAGAACTGATGGCTAAGATTAATCATGACAAATGTGATTAAGGAGATTAAGTAGTTAGGAATTGCTTATAAATAAGGAGAAGTTGAAGAACAAAGTATGTGGGCAAATAGAAGCACATTGATGCTATAGAGGTGATAACCAAGTATAGAAGATTGAAGATCGATTTAAAGAACAGAGTGAGAAGCCCAGTAGGAGGATAGATAAGTCTTATAACAAGATTATCTTGAGCACATAGAATCTGCTTTAGCATTTAAGATATAAAGTATTTCATTACTATTATTTATTTTTGTAAGTGATAGAAAATCTCTTAACTAAGTTGGCCCAACAGTCTTATTTGTAAATCCTCTGACAAGGTGACATTTTGAATGATTGTTTGAAATCCTTTGACAAGGTCACTTCTAACAAAGTGCAAGATTCTAATAGTTTTGAGGGAAATCCCTTAGCCATGTCACATCTAGCAATGTGTTTGTGTCTTTAACAAGATTTTCTTTTAACCAAGAATACTCTAGAAGAGTATATTTTCTTGTGGGTCAAAAATCCCATAGTGGTTTTTTCCTATTAGGGTTTCCACGTTAAATCCAGTGTTATATGTGTTATATATGTTTTGATGTTATATGTTTATCTATTTATGAGTTTGAATGATTTACAATTATAGTTTCATATCAAGTAAGTGCTATCAAGGTTGAATCTGAGATTAACATTGTATTGTGAGTTTGTATGATTCAACCCCCCCCTCTCATCTTGCTAACAATTGGTGTCAAAGTTAACAATTGTTATCAGAGCTTTGGACTCTAGAAGAAAATTTTAAAGGAACTTGAGGCAAGATTGGAAGATGTATAGAAGGGAAGCACCAAAGTTGAGCAAGTCAAGTTTCTCTACATGGTAGAAAAGGATGAAGCTGCATTTATCAGGAATTGGTGAATATGCAACATATTATCTAGATAATGATTACACTGCACCTATCACCTACCCGATGACAATGAAATAAATTAGGGAAAAGCAAGAACATACACAAGCAATGATTGAGATAACATTAGTATTGACCAACTCAGAGTTTAATGATCTAGAAGGTGGTAATGATGCCAAAGCTATGTGGGATAAGCTTATATCTGTTTATGGTGGAGATGAACATGTTCAAAGAGAAAAATTAGATAGTCTAAGAGGACAACTTGAATCCATGAGAATGAATGAAGGTGAGAACATAATCCAATACAGTACAAGGTTAAAGAGAGTGTCAATCAAATCAAAGGCGCAAGAGGAACTATTGAAGAAAAGGATGTAACAAGTAAGTTGCTGAGAACACTTCTACCTACTTATGCCATTCGAGTCTCTGCAATTAATGAATTAAGGTCTATACCAAACATGCCAGTCTCTTTGGATGCTACTATTGGTAAGCTACATGCTTTTGAGTTAAGTAATTTTGATAACAGTGGGTCTTCGGTAAACAAAGTTGAATGTGCATTTAGTTCTTTTCATCTTGGTGAATCTGATGATTACAATGATAGAATGTATAAGTATGTTGGAGGATATCATAGTGGATCAAGTGAGAGATTTTGCAAGAACATGGAAGAAGTACACAAACTATATGAGTAAATCAAGAAAGCAAGAAGAGCTTGAAGCACTATTAGCTAGAAGGTTATTGAGAGGCAAAGGTAAGTATAAAGGGAAGTTACCTTTAAAATGTTTTAACTGTGATAATACTAGACATATGGCTTCAAACTATCCTAACAAAGAATCTAGTGAAAAGAGAGAATACCGAGATGACAGACAGAAAGACGCCCATTACAAAGGACACCGAGACTTCAGAAGGAGAGATAGAAAGACATGCCTAGTAGCTGATGAGGAATCAAATGATGATAAATCTAATGGGAGTGAGATAGAGGAAGTTGTTTCTGTGCCTATCAAAGATGGATCAAATGAAGAAAGGTATGAAGAAAAAGCCTTAATATCACACATAAATAATAATGATTCTTGGATCATAGATAGTGGATGTTCACATCACAAGACAAGCGATAAAAACAAGTTTGTTAAATTAGAATATTATGATGGAGGTTATGTAAGATTTGGTAATGATGCAACATGTGCTGTGAAAGGTAAAGGATCTATCTGACTTCTTGAAAATGATAAATGTGATGATGTATATTGGGTTGACTGTCTAAAATACAATTTGTTGAGTGTAGCATAGCTAAACAATATAGGATACCGAATAGAATTTAAGAACCGAATTGTTAGAGTTCATGACAAACATGGAAAGTTGGCTGCTACCGGGACTCAAACAAGAGGTAATACATTTCACCTTGACTCAACTCAAAACAATTGTCTGTATGCAAAAATAGAAGATACCTAGTTATGGCATAAAAGGTTTTGTCATGTAAATTTTGATAACCTAGTCAAAAAAAGTAATAAGCACCGGGTAAGAGGTCTACCAAACTTGGAAAAACCTGAGAATGCTATATGCCAAGGATGCCAGATGGGTAAGATGACTAAATCAAGCTTTACAAGTAAGTCTTACACTTCTAAAGGAATTTTAAATCTTGTGCATACTGATCTTGGAGGTCCTATGAAAGTTCAAAGTTATTATGGTGACAAATACTTCATATTATTTGTGGATGATTACTCAAGGACGATGTTAGTTATGTTTTTAAAAGAGAAATCAGAAGATTTTCAAATGTTTAAATGGTATAAGGAAAGAGTTGAAAAAGAAATAGGAAGACAATTGAAATGTCTTAGATTTGATAGAGGAGGAGAATTCATTTCAGATGAATTTAACTTATTCTGCAATGATCATGGTATAAAGAGACAAGTGTTTGCACCAAGGACACCACAACAAAATGGAATATCTGAGAGAAGAAATAGATCAATTGTGGATTGTGCCAAAACTTTGATGATAGAAAAGAGAGTACCTCAAACATTTTGGAGAGAAGCAATAAGCACTACAGTTTATACCCTGAACCGAGTACAACTAAAGAAAGGAACTATGAAGACACATTATGAAATCTGGTACAACAAGAAACCAAATGCAAGTTATTTCAAAATATTTGGAAGTAGATGTTATGTTCACAAAGATGACAAAAATGGAAAATTTGATCAGAAGAGCGAGGAAGGAACATTTCTTGGTTATTTCTCTAGGAGTAAAGCATTTAAATATATGATCAAATCATCTAACAAAATTGTGGAAAGTGCAAATGTTAAAATTGATGAGTTTGCAGAATGAAATGATGAAGGAAACTCTAAAGAACCAGAAGACTATGAAGAGTTTGTATATGTACAACTGAGAAGTCTTACCGAGCAAGTTGTTGAAGAAAATATTCAGTTACCGAGTGATGAAGAAGATCATACCGAGCCTACGGAGCTTATATTAGCAAAATATGTTAGAAGAAATCATGAATCAAGTTAGATTATAGGAGATAAGGATGATCCAGTGATAACAAAGAACAAACTAAGACAGAACACATGTCTGATATCTGAATTTTAATTGAGGATAGTAAAAGAGGCATTAAGCAATGAAGATTGGGTGAATGCTATGACAAAAGAGATTGAACAAATCAAGAAAAATGAAACATGGACATTGGTCCCAAGATGAAAAGAGAAAAATGTAATCGGTACAAAGTGGATTTTCAGAAACAAGCTAAATGAAAAAGGTGAAATCATTAGGAATAAAGCATGGCTAGCTTGCAAAGGTTATGCTCAAGAAGAAGGAATAGATTATGGGGAGACCTTTGCACCTGTGGCTAGACTTGAGGGAGTAAGAACTTTGTTGACATATGCTTCTTACAAAAATTTCAAGGTATATCAAATGGATGTTAAATCTGCATTTTTGAATGATACTAGAAGAAGAAGTTTATATTGAATAGCCTGAAGGATTTATTGAAGAGAAGAATAATGATTAGGTATGTAAGTTGAACAAAGCTTTATATGGTTTAAAGCAAGCACCTAGAGCATGGTATGAAAGGTTGCACTCATACTTAATCAGGATTGGATTTATGAGGACTAGTGAAAACAGTAACATGTATATGAAGAATGATGAGGACAATGCAATATTGATTTCAGCCATATTTGTTGATCATATTATATTTTGTGGCAATGACTCTTTATGTAAGAATTTTAGAAATGAAATGTGTAAAGAATTTGAGATGTCATTAATCGGTGAAATAAAGTATTTTATAGGTTTACAGATACTACAAATGAAAAATGGGATTTTCATTACTCAATCCAAGTACATAAATAAAATTTTGAAGAAATTTGGAATGGAGGATTCTAAACCTGTAAGTACTCCTATGACTACTAATTGTAAACTATCAAAGAATGATGAATCTGCATCTGTTGATGAGACACTTTACCGATCTATGATTGGAAAGTTGCAATATGTAGGTCACAGCAGACCAGATATAGCACATGCAGTAGGCATAGTTGCAAGACTTTTAGTAGATCCCAAAGAAACCCATATGACAGCAATCAGGAGAATTTTTAGATATCTGAGAGCCACTGAAGATTATGGTTTACTATATGAAAAGAGAAATGATTTTGACTTAAAAGTCTATACTGATGCTGATTGGGCAGGAAATATTGATGACTAGAAAAGAACAAGCGGTGGAGCTTTCTTTTTGGGAGAAAGACTAGTTAGTTGGCTTAGCAAGAAACAAGGATGCATTTCACAGTCAACAACTGAAGCTGAATATGTCGCTGCTACATTGAATTATACCAATATAGCATGGATCAAACAACTGTTGCAAGGTATAAATGAGAAATTTACCGAGCTAGTAACTATATTTTGTGATAATACAAGTGCTATTAACATTTCAAAGAACCTAGTAATGAACTCTAAGACAAAGCATATATCTATGAAGTATCATTATCTTAGAGAAGAAGTTCAAGGAAAGAAAGTTGTGCTGGAATATGTTAGCACAAAGGAACAATTAGCAAACATTTTCACAAAGCCACTGCCAAAGGACACTTTTGAGTATCTCAGAAGTAAGTTAGGGGTCCTAACCCTATCTAGTAGTCACTGACAGAGTTCGGTGAAAGCATCAATTCTATGACTCTACAGAATAGTATTTGTGAGTTGATGCTGATTTATACACTTTAGGATGTTGTCTAAAGTTGTGCAAGAAATAGTGAATGAAGATAAGATGCTCTAACCGAGATACATTAAGCACAGGCAAATTACTTCACAGTGGAAGTAATCATTGATCAGTCTTACTTTTGGCATTATTGTCAAAGGGGGACAAGACTACTGAAAGGGAGAGAAGACTACTGAAAGATGAGAATATCACAACACAAGTTTTATAGCTCAAGCAATCAAGAAGATCAACACAGTTTGAATCGATTGAAAGAAATCAAGTTGGTATTGGCATCAATGCCAAAGGGGGAGATTGTTGGCATTACAATAAATTAAAATGAATATTGTTGGCATTACAGTAAGTTTGTTGGTATGAGGATATTGAGAAGGTTGTTGATATTATTGATGAAGGATGATTACTATCTTAATATTATCATTTTGTCATTGATGTCAAGCAATTGATTTTCTGATTCAGTATGATGTTGCCATATCTTAAAGATTACATTTTGATGAGTATAAAGATGCTGGTAAGTGACATAGAAAGAATGATAAAATAAAGGGGAGTAATAAGTTATTCAATGGGCAACTATTACCGAGTTAGACAATGATGAGATTATGATGTTTTGATTTTTTGATATCCTACACATATATGTATTTGATGACTGAAGATGAAGGAGAAAAGATTTCATGAAATAGAATGAAAAGGTTTGACACTATTCTATTTTACCGAGTAAGAAGCCAATTGGTAAACGTTAAGTTTATCAGTCACCGAGCAAAAGCAACCGAGATGGAATATCTACCAAGTAAAGTTCAGTATTAATTGAGTATCAACCGAGCAGTAACAAAATGCATTAAATAAGTGATATTCATTATTTAATGAAGGATGCCGATGTGCTGGAGATTTATAGAAGATTGGAATGTTGTGCAAGAAGTTCTTTAAGGATCTATAGCTATAAAAAATCATGAGTCAAATCTACATCTACAACATAGATTGAAGGGTTATAACAAAGCACAAGTACCAAGGAAGGAATACAAGTTTCAAGGCAAGATAAAACATTTTTTAGTTCGAAGGATACAATGAACCTAGTCAAGTTTGAAGAAGTGATGACTATGATTAATCATGGGAAATGTGATTAAGGAGATTAAGCGGTTAGGAATTGCTTATAAATAAGAAGTTGAAGAACAAAGTATGCGGGCAAATAGAAGCAAAGTGATGCTACAGAGGTGATAAAAAAGTACAGAAGATTGAAGATCAGTTTGAAGAATAGAGTGAAAAGCCCAGTAGTAGGATAGATAAGTCTTATAACAAGATTATCTTGAGCACATAGTATATGCTTTAGCATTTCTAATGTAAAGTTGCAGATATATTTCATTACTGTTATTTATTTATGTAAGTGACAAAAAATCTCTTAACCGAGTGGACCTAACAATCTTATTTATAAATACTTTGACAAGGTGACATTCTAAATGAGTGTTTAAAATACTTTGACAAGGTCACTTCTAACAAAGTGCAAGATTCTAACAGATCCGAGGGAAATCCCTTAATCGAGTCACATCTAGAAATGTGTTTGTATCTTTAATAGGATTTGCTTTTAACCGAGCATACTCTAGAAGAGTATATTTTCTTGTGGGTCCGAAATCCCACAGTGGTTTTTTCCCTATTATGGGTTTCCACATTGTATTCTAAGTTTGTATGATTCACCCCCCCCTCTCATCTTGCTAACAATTGGTGTAAGAGTTAACACTTCTTTCACATTTGGACCTCCAGATTTCCAGTGCCCTATCATAAGGAAAAGTGTGGACATCATACCTAGATGTATAGAACCTCAAGCAATTTTCTAAAAATTTTGTCTAATTTGTTTCTTAGCTTTGATTTTAGGAACCCCAAAGAACTAAAAACTCTCTCATCTTCCACAAAACCCAATATCATGGTAAGACATAAATCAGCAAGCTTCACATATTCTAGAATTGAATCATGCAACGTTGAGTTCTCAGCTCTAGATTTCCAAAGCCTTGTTATTGATCCATCTTTACGAGGGTTCTCCATTTTGCCATATTGTTCTTTCATAGTGTATGAAAAACAAGATGATTGCTCTCAAATATTATTTTCATCTAATATTCCATTTATAGTTACTCCATTCAATTCTCTGGATATGAAAAATAGTTTTATCAAAGTCAGTAGCTTACTTCAAAAATCAGTTGCATTATTGAAGCTCCAATAATGAAGAAACATAATAGACATGGCTTCGAGTAGGTTGTCAGGAAGAAATCTACTTCGAATTTGTGAGAAAAGATCATATGCAATTTTCTTCACAGAAGTAGTTACAGTCTCCAAAATCTTATCGAAATCTTCCCTTGTAACTCTTGCTTTTGCTTCCTGCGGCACTTTCCTGGTTCCTCATGGTCAACTGTGCAATAGAATTGCATTGGTATCTCAACTCCCTATACATTGGCACATACCTCCCCATCTGCACCGATTTGTAAAAAGTTATCAGGATTGTTCAAATCTGTGAGTGTCCACCACTTAACAAATTTTTCATGAGATAGTGTTGGTTGATTTCGATAGAGATTGTCGAGGGTCCTGCATGTCATCTTATGCAACATAGCATATTTTGCAATATACATAGCTCTTTTTTGGGAAGCCTTCATAATATTCCTCATTTGCTCTAGCATGGGCAGAAGAGCTGCTAAAGTTAAGAGTGTCTCTAAATTACTTAACCTGCCAAGAAATTCTAGAAATTTCAATTGATCTGATTCATCGTGAGTTGTGTGAAATAGTCCAATCAAGGATGGATATTCTAGAAAAACTCGATGTGTTGGACCATCCAAAGAGATCCATCTGGTATCATTATCCTTGAGAAGCTTGTTCCCATCAGTTAATCCATCAGCAAAATGTTAAAATTCCATAAATCACTTGGGACTTTGACAGAAGTGTGAGTAGAGCTCTCTGATTAAAATATCAATTTTTTTAACTTAAGAAAATTTGCTTACAATTCCAAAAGCTAGATTCATTCTGTGAGCCATGCAATGAATTGTAGTAATGTATGGTGCAAATGAAGTTTCAATCTTTGTACAAAGACCGTTCCTGTGACCTTGCATTTCTGAAGCTCCATCTGCTCCAACATGAACAATTTTTTTGGCTACTGTCATGTCATCCATTTTCCATATTCAATTAAACTTCTCTTTACTAGTTGAAATAAATCCTCCACTATCACACTCTCCTTCATTTTAGCAATAGATAGTAGATGAGGTTGGTGGGTATGATTCTCTATAGTATAAAAATTCATGCATACCCTTGAAATATTGTCTACTGTCATAACTTCATCTAAAGAAAATGCAATGAAGTTTGACTCTCTTATTTTTTCTTGTACTTCTTTTTCAACCTCAATAAGACAACTTCCCCATTCCCATCCACTGTTTACTAACCAGTGTCTATTAGGATTTAGTTAGGAACTTTCAAAAAGTGTAATAAACCACTAATTGATGGGAAATCTATCAAAGCACGCTCTTTGCTCAAAATATGAAAAACAATGCTTAACTGAACAACTTTTCCTAGTTGTTCTATTTGCATTGCTTTTCCAAAAACAACCTCAATAGAACCTTTAACTTCAGCAAGCTTCGTCTGTAATTTCTCATGACAATAATACTCATCAGAATTCCTCACATGCTTACATTCCTCCTTTCTTTTCCATCTTATCACTGATTTTTCAACCACGTCTATCATTTGTTTTTTATAAACTTTACCCATATGCTTTTCTATGGTGTCAAATTTTAGCTGCAACCTAATTTCCTTGTTATGTTTCCAAGTACAAATCTTACACCTACATTGTATTGGAGGGTCATGTTCAATTCGATTCTCAATTGGTTCAATGAATGGATACTTTGATACCCAATTAATTTGAAAATTCCTCATTGACATATCCCACTTTGGATCCTTTTTTGATTGTGGTTCACCCTTTTTTGATATGGCTTTTCTTTTCCCCTTCCATGCATTATCATCAATGGCATTATCACCCAAGTCATTTATATCATTCCCACTAACTTGGATATCTACCAGATAATCTTCTTCAAGATCATCCTGATTTGAGATATCAGGTTCGCCGTCGTCTTCAACATGCGGTGCAAGTGGTGAATTTTGTACTTGTACTTATGATGATGTACCTTCCAGATTTTCACCACAATCTTTTCGAATCCCAAACTACAAAGACAACGTTCTTCTTTTTGTTGGCCTCTCTTGGCCTTCCCCTCATTCAGGTTTCTTACCCCTCTTCTTGTTTGGCATCTCCAACAAAATAAAGGCTGCCAAAAAAATATCAATTTGTTGAAGAAGCCATAGTAGACTATAATGTATAATATACCACTTCAAAAATATGATCGCTCACCTTTAAGCTTTAGGTCACTAGCAGTCACCAAGGCAATCAACAATAATGATTTTCCTTGGTTTGAAACTTCGCTATTGATCAGGAATTTAGAGCCTAGAACCCACCAGATTATGTTGAGATAGATCCGATATTTGCATGTATTTATACCTATCCTTATATGGCAAATTCCATAGGAATTTTATATGGTATACAAATATTTGGCGAATCCTACATAACTATAACATGACTTATGTAATTTTCAAGGCAATTATAGGTCGTCCAAATAATAGGCGAATACAATATAGTTGGCAAAAGTTGAGGTGAATGGAGACACGCATCAGCAAGATGTTGGGAGAATTGGGTCCCCCTGGCTAACAAATATTTACATGCCTATAGGCGAATTAAGGCCATCTATTAAGGCAACCTTAGAGAGTGTAGGTGAAATAATTAAATTTACCATGTGTCCACCATATATTGTATTGGCGAAATCATTGCATAGAAATATTTAATTGCATAAAACATATGGTGATCGAGCCATGACTTTGACAAAAATTGATAATGTTCTAGCGACATGACCACCCCTAGCCGGTAAAAAATATTCGCCATTTCCATAATGGCCGACATGAAAAATTCGCCATTGGTGAATATTCGCCACTAAAGTAATCTCTATTCTGATGGCATTGTCTATGTATTAACCTTTACCTCAACCTTTTTCTCTTTAGGTTTCAGAGTGTGTACCTCAATTGGTTTCTCTATGCTTTCTACTGTCGGTTTCTCTGATGATGTTTCAGTATTTGCTACCGGTTCCTCAGTATGTACCTCTGAACTATCCATTGCGAGTGTCTCAACTGATTTTTCTATGTTGTTTGTAGCGGGTTGCTCTAACTTAGTGGGTTTTTCAGTATGTGCACCAGTGGTATCAGTCACCATTCCAGTATCCAGGGGATCAACTGATTGTCCAGTCTGTGTTTCAACCTCAATCTCAACTTTTTTGACTATATGCTCAATGTGTGTTTCAACTACAATGTTCTCAGCCAGTGGCTCAATTGCCACATCTTTCTTTTCACCAGTGGTTTCCTTATCAACCATAATATTTACCTCTTGTGTATCAATGTTCATTGTGTATAACACTTTTGAATCAGGATTGGTGTCTTCATGTGTTAACTCACCATTATCAGTTGTCGGAGTGTCAACAGTCTCAACTATTGGAGTATCAAAAGGAGGTGGGGGAAAATTATCTATTACTTTTATGTTTGGAGGACCACCTACCTTGCCTTTACCTTTGTCCTTATCCTTTTGGTAAACTCTGAAAGTTTTGGGTTGTTTAAGTTCTTCTTTCTTTTCTTTCTCCATAAAGAAGATATCCCATTTGTCCACTGTCTCTTTAGATATTTCATTCACTTTGCCAGCCATTAAACCTACATGCCGGTGACCAATAGAAAATACTGTTATGTTTGCCTCACTTATCAATTCATCAATTTATTCTGTTGATTTCACTAGGTGAACTGCAAGCAATTTTTCTACCTTTATTTTCTTGTCCAATTCCATTATAGCTAATCTCTTTGCATCAAGTCTTCTATATAGGTCACTTGGTAGATCAACTACAACTTCTATCAAAAATTTCTTGAATATGTCTAAGTGTAGAATGACACTGTTTTCTATGCTTTCCTTTTCTTCATTTATGAAAGTATTATACAATTTTCTCACATTTGATAGGTTTTCTTCTTTAGTAATTTCATTTAGAAGATTGTCTAAAGGAGGAATAACTTGTTTTTCCTTCTTATTCCTTGGTGTCATTTTCTTTACCGGAGGCCTTACTGCCTATTTCTTCTGTCTTGTCTTCCTGGGTGTAGGAGAGGGTACCGGTGAGGGTTTTCTTTTTATTTCTACCCTTCTGAACTCTACAAGAATGTCACCTTTAGAAGATGTACTAATCGGTGAAAGGTGAGCTTCTAGTTGTATCCCTTCCAAGTCACTTTCCCTAATACCAGTTAAATTTAGGATGTTTTCTTGATTTCTTTTGCCTGTTTGGTTGCATTTTTTATGGTTTGTTCTCTTCTCTTCCTTCATCTAAGTGTTTGTACACTACTCTCTATGGTTTCAGCATTACCACATAATTGTTCTTGTGGTTCCCTATGGTCTTGAAGTAATGCATTTTCATAAGTTTCAACTATGTTTTCATTAGCCTCCTAACCCATTTCTGTTACCCAAATAGTTCTAGGAAGAACTGCTTCCATCCAGATTTCATCTTTCTTTATAACAAAGCATATATCATTCTGATATTCATCAACTAAGCTTTGAGATAACCTTTCCCTTGTTTTCATTCTAGCCTTAAATGCTTGGAAGTATTCAATTATGTTCTTTTCCCTGTCAGCTCCCATGCCGATAAAGATATCCAATAGTTGTTTACCTATCGGTATGCCAAAATCAAATTCTTTTCTGCCTATATCGGGAACTTCCTTAGTAATATATAGCATTAGGCATACAAGTTAGTTACCAAATCTGAAAGTATCTTTCTTATCACCTTTAATTTTCTTTAGGTTGTCAATCATTTCATCCTTTAGCCATTCACATATGTCAATTTTAGTGTTACTATTCACCATGTCATAAGCACTCTTGATACATAAACTAGAAACTAAGTTCAATCTGTTAGCATGTGTAGTTTTGTATCCTAGAATCATGCTAATGAATCTGACATTTATATCTTTCACATCATTGACTCTTAAGGATCGAATATCAGTTGTTGCTCCTATCAAGGTCATTACAGTGTTGTTTGGAACTTTCTTAGATTTATCAGGCCTGCTATCGGTCAAAGGTAAGCTAGTCACTGCCATTACTACTTCCTTCATGATCCTGTGGATAGAGTCAAGCCAAAAGAATTCCCCATGAACTCTACTCAATACAGTTCTCACAACTTCCTTAGGAAAATCAGGAATACTAAGCATTTCAACAAAAACTAGGGTTTCTATTATCCTGTGTTCTAATTTCACATTCCCATTTTCATCACAAATTACAGTCCTATACATGTTCATTATTTCATCAGCACCAAGTTCCTCAATATGACAATGTATGTATATCCTAGGATCTTCAGCATATGCAACTCCTTTGGATATTTTAGAGAATGCATCTAGGGTATCATCTTGCTTCGCTATTTCAGGTATGATCTTAAATACAGGCCTATGGCGTTTAACCACTTCAATTACAGTAGGGTTTACAATGAATTCAGGTTGAGAGGAGGAAGCCATTGATAAATACCTTAATCTGCCTTAGGTTTGGATGCTCGAAAGATTTTTTCTTTACTTCTCGCTATGGATGCCTTCGCTCAGGTTTTTTGCACTCTTAGGAAATTTGAATGCTCAGTGAATGAAAAAGAGTGAAAAACACTTTCTTTATAATGTCTTTTCCTTCAACTACCACATTAAATGCCTGTCGGTTAAGTGAAACTTAACACATCTGCCGGTAAAGAAGTAATTCATCTTGTTACCATCAACTGGGGGTTAACTTGCATGATTTTCAATTAGTTGCAATACCCCAAAAAGAGTTTCTTTCAATTAGATGAAGAATCTCCTTTCGGCGGAGTAATGCTCTGTTCTACCGGTGAAGGAATAGTCTCATCCACATTTTGATCTCTCTTTCTAATCCATTCTTTCAAAAATTCTTTCTTTACCTCTTCAACTGTCTCTTTGCCTTTCAAACTAGGTCCTTTGTTATTTGCCAGTAATTTCTTACTTCTATAGAATTTTGCAATATGTCCAATCTTGTTAAAAGCATAACAAGTCACATTGTTTTTTTGAATTGCCTTTCCATATCCTATGCCGGTATGTGTTCTACATTGATTAGATAAGTGCCCAAATTTTCCACAAACATAATATCTTACAATCATTCTACAGTTTTCTAAATTATGACCAATTTTGTTGCGTTTAGAACATTGACTAGTGGGTGCATTAGTGTTCTGATAGTTTACTGATTTTCTCTAAGACCATACTTGTTATAGTTAAAGCATTTCCCATTAAATTTGTAAGCACTTGGTTGTCTTACTAGTTTACTATGATCATGAAGGTTTTTAGTACTCGAGATTTCACCAACTTCAAATCAAACTCCATTAGTATCTCCATTAGGTTTCTGACTTTTCAACATATCATCAAGTTCTTTTGAACTTTTCTTGAATTTCTCTTTGTGTTGATTAGCAATACCCAACTCATTTTCTAGAATTCCATTTTGTCTTATTAGTTCAGTTTTGTCATGCTCCATGTGAATCAAATTTGTCTTCAACATGTCATTCTCATGATTGAGTCTCAGATTTTGATTTTTAGCATCATTGAGTCTTCTAGTGAAGTCATCTTCATTCTTCTTTCTATCTTCAATGTATTTACAAAACCTTATAGTCATATCTTTCATCTCATTTCTCATAGTACACTTCTCCAATATTAGCTTTCTCATAAGAACATTAAGAGTTTCTTTTTCATCATCATCACTTTGCATCTTCTCATGAAGTTCTCTTCTTTGATTTGTAGTAATAGTGATATTTCTTTGAAGTCCTTGAATGAATTCCCGTGTAGTCTTCAGATCATCTTCAAGTTTGATATTCTTCAACTTTTCTACATCATAATCCGCAAAAGCTATTTCCAACTGCTTTCTCAAACTTTCCATCTGTACAGGTGTCAGAATCTTCCTCAGGTTGTTAGGCTTTTGAAAATAGAGGACCAGGCTCTGATACCAATTTTTAGGATTCACAAAGATACTAAGAGGGGGGGTGAATTAGTATCTTGTTGGTTAATAGATTTTCTAAACTTATTAAATAAATTACATTCCAAAACTGTGTACCGGTAAACTAGAATTAATGTCGTAAATAAGAATAATAAAGACAACATAGAAAACACACCATAACACAAGGATTTTAACGAGGAAACCAAGAGTGGTAAAAACCTCAGTGGGATTTGTGACCCACAATATTCAATGACTGGCCAATGAAGGAATATAACTTACAAATGTGTGCGTGCACATGCAGGAACGCCAACTACCTAGATCTCACTGCTCAATTACAAAAGGAAGTCTCAATGACTTACAAAATGGATTATAGAAATCCAATATGATGTATTGCTACAAAAAGCATCTGCTATGCAGGGTTCAGTACGAGTTTAAGTGCATACAACAACCATAAACCTTACTCCAAGATCTACCTTAATATTTGCACTACATATCCATCTTCGCATCTACTCCTTACAAAATTATCTAGAAGATCTCATACTTATATATGAGTCTTATTACAATATGCCATGTTGGCTTACAAAAAGATATTACAATTAAATACAATATTCAATAAACAAAATCCTGTCAGCTAGAGTGTCAATAATCATCTTTGTCATTGTCGGTAAACTATCTGTCGGTGCAGAGTTTGCCAGTGCTGGTGCCATAAGATTGCAAGGTTGCCATCAATGAAAATACCTTCAATCACCTACAATTTCTCATTGGATTATAGCATTTAAATTCTCTAAAATCATATTTATCTTATCATTTTATAAGTGGATTATGATGTGTAATGTCATATTCCTAGTGGACTATAGGACCTAGTAGCCTAATCCCTCGAAAAGCAGGCCAAATTTAAACATTTGTGATCTAATCCAAATAATTTAATTTGATCATTGAAATTCAGCCTAAATGTGAAAGTACTTTGAGAACTCTACATAAGGCAATCATGTAATACCCCTCTAATAATCACCTGATAATTGTGATACTAAAGCTACACATTCATGTAGATAATGTAGTAATAATTAGAGTAGATATAGATGTTGTTAGACGTACTGAGGCTATGATGATAATCATGTTTATATTAATACATGGTTAATTATTGAAAATGTCCTAGTTATGTTTCCAGTGGATTTAATATTTAGGTTGTTTACATGCATATGGAGATGCCTAGTTATCATGTGAAAATGCCCTAATTGTGCTAATTAGGAGGTCATTATTTAATGTTACTCAGTTACTGATGGAATCTGTTATTGACAAGTGGATTTTTTTAACCATGTTTACTATATAATCTCTTTTGGGAAATGAATTATGATCTAGGGTAATGCCTTATATGGTTGTATGCTAATTATGTTCCTTTTGGATATATGTTTGCTTTAATGGCATGTTGTCTATTAGAAGTCCACATACTTAGAATTGATTTATTGTAGGTTACTTATGTATAATGGATCTATATTTTAGGATGCGACTATGTTATGATAATTTATATGTGTAAGGACCTGTTGGTGGTATTATGGTTTATGGTTACTATAATGATTTCCTAGTAATTTTGAATATGATGAGGGCAAAACAATAATATTAGGTTTTGTAGCTTATGACCTTTTATTGGCTATATGTGAGATGAAGTATTATGTTGATGCTGGACTTTGGTGTACTTGTTGGCAAATGCACACTCCAATGGGAAATCTTAGGCGATTGAAGGTTTTGTCATTAATGGAAACCTTGCAATCATATGGCACCAGCAAGACAAAGATATCGACACCGACACCGACATACAAGACATCGACAGTAAAAGGAAGGATATTGACACCTTGGCCGACTTCAATTTTATTTAAAATATATTTTGTAATTAATTGTTAAATCATTGTAAGCCGACATGGTGAGTTGTAATATGACTCATATATGTATGAGATCATTGTAGATCATTTGAGAGGGAGAGAAGAGAGAAAAAGATATAGGATGTGAAATTATGCAGACCTAATATTTGAATTATTGGTTAAGGGTTTATGTATGTAGCAAAGCTTAAACCAGTACTGAACCTGGCATAGCAGATGCTGATCTAAAGCAGTACAAGACATTGGAATAGTATAATCCATTTTGTAAGTTAGTGTGACTTTTTTTTGTAATTGAGCAGCGAGCTCTAGGCACTTGGCCTTCCTACATGTGTAGGCCCCTATTGTAAAAGTAATGTTACCTTATTGGCTAGTAAGTGAATATTGTGGGTCACAAATCCCACTGAGGTTTCTCCCACACTGGGTTTCCTCATTAAAATACTATGTTATGGTGTTCTTCTGATGTTTTGTTATTGTTCTTAGTTACTGCATTATTTCTGGTTTATTGATACACAGTTTCAATATGCTTTTCATGTTTAAAATTCAAGTAAATTCATATACCGGTTAGATACTGATTCACCCCCCCCCCCCCTCTCAGTATCTTTGGGAATCCTAATAATTGGTATCAGAGCTTGGTTCTCTATTTTGAAAAGCCTAACAGCTTGAGGAAGATCTTGACACTGGTAGAGATGGAAAACTTGAGGAAACAGTTGGAAACAACTCTTTCAGACTATGATGCAGAAAAGGTGAAAAATATTAAACTTGAAGATGATCTAAAGGCTGCTCAGGATATTATTCAAGCACTTCAAGAAAAATTTTACTATTGCAAGGGACAAAAGGAGAGAACTTTGTGAAAAGATATAGAATGAGGAAAATGGAAAGGAAACTCTTAATGATTTGGTAAACAAGCTAAGACAAGAAATCGATACAACAAAGAATGAGATGCGGGATATGACTATGAGATTCTATACAGAAATTTAAGATAGAAAGAAGAATGAAGATGATATGGTTAGGAGACTAAATGATGTTGGAAATGAAAATCTAAGACTCAGTCATGAGAATGATATGCTAAAGACAGATCTAATTCACTTGGATCATGACAAATCTGGAGTCATGAGACAAAAAGACATCTTGGAAAATGAATTGGCTACTACAAATCGTCACAAACAAAAATTCAAGAAAAGTTTAGAAGAACTTGGTGATATGCTAAAGACCCAGTAACCAAATGGTGATACAAATGGCCTTGGCTTTGAAACTGGTGAAGGTTCTAGTACTGCAAACCATCATGATCATAGCAAACCGGTAAGACAACCTACTACTTACAAATTTAATGGAAAATGCTTTAAATGTAACAAGTATGGTCATAGAGAAAATCAATGTAGATCCAGAAATTATCAGAACACTAATACACCCACCGGTCAATGTTCTAAATGCAACAAAGTTGGTCATAATTCAAAAAATTGTAGAATGAATGTAAGATGCTATGTTTGTGGAAGATTTGGATACTTATCCAATCAATGCAAAACACATACCGACATAGGATATGGGAAAGCTATTCAGAAGAACAATGTGACTTGTTATGCCTATAACAAGATTGGATATATTGCTAAATTTTGTAGAAGCAAGACCTCACCGGCAAATAATAATAAAGGTCCGAGTTTGAAAGGTAAAGAAAAAGTTGAAGAGGTAAAGAAAGAATTCTCAAAACAATGGATCAGAAAGTTAGATTGGAATGTTGATGGGAATACTCCTCCACAGGCAGAATAGAGTAACACTCCACCGATAGGAGAATCTTCATCCAACTGAAGCAAATCTTTTGGGGGTTTAGCAACAAAATGAAAAACATGCTATTATTCCCTCGATTGATGGTAAGAAGTTGAATTCACTTCTATATTAGCACATGAGTTAAGTTGTGACTTAACCAGCAAGTATTAAATGAGGTAGTTGGAGAAAATAACATTATAAAGAAAAGATTTTTTTGGCTCTTTTTCATTCACTAAGCATTCAAATCTTTGAGAGCGCCAAAATTCCCGAGCGAAGACATTTGAAGCGAAGAAGTGAAGCAATCCATTAAATACTCACCCTTAAGGAAGATTAAGGTATTTATAGCTATGGCATCCTCATCCACTCCTGAATTTATTGCAAACCCTACTATTGTTGAAGTTGTTGAGCACCCTAGACCCATCTTTAAGCTAGTTCCCAAAATTGCAAAGAAAGATGATAGCATAGGTGCATTTTCTCAAATCCCTAAAGGAGTAGTATATGTTGAAGACCCTAGGATGTATATACACTATCATATTGAGGAATTAGGTGATGATGAGATTAAGAATATGTATAAAACCGCAATGTGTGATGAATCTGGTAATGTCAAACCTGAACATAAGATAGTGGAAACCCTAGGTTTCACTGAAATTATTAGTATTCCATATTATCCCAAGGATATCATAACGATTGTGTTAAGAAGAGTACATGGTGAATTTTTCAAGTTGGACTCAATTCATAAAATCAGAAGAGAAGCAGTAAAAGCTGTAACAGGGTTACCCTCCACCGGTAACAAGCCTGACAAAACAAAGAAGGTCTCAAATGACACAGTGACAAACCTAACTACTGCAACATTTGATAAAAGATCTCTAAGGGTAAACGATGTACAAGCTATAAATGTCAGATTTATCAATATGATCTTAGGTTATAAGGCTAAACATGCAAATAGGTTAAATTCAATTTCTATCCTATGTATCAAGAGTACATATGATATGGTCAATTATAATGCAAGGATAGATATATGTGAATGGCTCAAAGATGAGTTGTTGGACAATTTAGAAAAGATTAAAAGAGATGAGAAAGGAACATTCATATTTGGAAACTTACTTGTTTGTCTGATGTTGTACATAACCAAACAAGTACCCAGTATTGTTGCTAGAGATTTTGGCTTCGACATACCAGTAGGAAAAAAATTATTAGATTTACTAAACAATATGGGAGAGAACAGGGAGAAAAACCTAAACAAACATTTTCAAGAATTTAAGGCTCGAATGAAGACTAGAGTAAGACTGTCACAAGCTATTGCAAATAAGTATCAAAAAGACATCTATTTTGTGATCAAGAAAGATAAAATTTGTATGGAAGCAATTGTCCCTAGAACTATTTGGGTAACTGAAATGGGCTATGAAACAAATGACAACATCATAGAAACTTATACAAAAGCCCTCCTTGAAGCACCCATGGAACTGAAAGAGAAAGTATTTGGTAGTGCTGAAATAATAGAAAGTACTATTCAATGTATAAAAAGGGTTAAGAAGGTTGAAGCAACTATAAGGAAAGGAACCCGGCAAACAAAGGCAATCAAGGAAGATGTTCTAAAAAATATTGGTATAAATGAAAGTGAGTTGGAAGAACTTCAACCGGAAACTCATCTTTCACCGGTTGGAACTTCTTCTGAGAGTAATATACCAACAGAGTTTAAAAGGGTTGAAAGGAAAAGAAAACCCTCACTGACACCCTCTCCTACTCCAAAAAGAACAAGATATAAAAAACATGCAGTAAGGTCTCCAGCAAAGAAAATGACTCCTAAGAAGAAGAAGGTGAAACAGTCTATTACTCCTCTAGACAAACTTCTTAGCGAAATAACAAAGGATGGTAAGTTGCAAAACCTCAACAAAATATACAACACACTATCAGCAAATGACAAGGAAGGTATAGAAAATAGTGTAATTTTACACTTAGATATATACAAGAAATTCCTAATGGAAGTTGTTGATGAAATCCCTAACGATCTGTATAGGAGATTAGAAGCTAGAAGATTAGCCATTGTTGAGCTGGATAAGAAGATTAAGATTGAAAAATTACTTGCAGTGCATCCAGTTAACTCACCTAATGAAATAGACAAATTAATCAGTGAGGCTAACCGGACAATATTCTCCACTGCTCACTGGCATGTAGCACTAATGGTAAGTAGAGTAAATGAAGTATCTGAGGAAACAATAGATGGATGGGATATATTCTTTGTGGAAAAAGAAAAAGAGGAAGAACTACTTAGGCCAAAAGCTATCAAAGTATATCAAAAGGATAGAGATAAGGGGAAAGGTAAGGTGGGTGGACCACGAAGCCTAAATATAACTGACAATGTGCCTCCACCTCTTTCAGATACTCCACTGGTAGATACTACTGACAATCAACCGGCCACAAAGAGTATGGAGACTCCAGTAGAGGACACTAATCCCAAATCAGAAGTTTTGTATACGGTAAATGTAGACACACATGAAGTTAATGTTGTGTTTGACAGAGAAACCATTGAGGATAAGGAGAAAAATGTGACTACTGATTCACCAGCTACAGACGTTGAGATGAACATAGGAAAACCTACACAATTAGAGCAACCAACAAGGGATACCACAGAGAAACCCGCAGATGCAATAGAAAAACCATCTGAAGAACTGGAAAAGGAAAGTTCTGAGGTACTAATGGAGATCACATATGGGTCAGTGCAAGAAGCTGAGTCCACTTTTTGGCCAAAAAGTGGAAGTGTTTTCCCTGATTTTCAGATTTTGTATCATTTGAGCTTAAATTTTGAAACACTTGGAGATTGAACCTTGGAAAAAGTCATGAATATAAAAGATAGCCCTTTAAGTGTACTTTCCAAATCTGTAATTCATTTTAATACCCACATAATAAAAAGTAACTTCTGGAATGGAGTTCTAAAAACTATGTTTTAAAAATGCCTGTTTCAAGACCATACCATGCATGTGTACGACCCACACTTTTTGACATAATTAAAATTAATTTATCAAACCATTTTGGGAAATGGTTTGTAACTCACTGAAGATTGATGAGCATATTTTTTTGTTTTTTTTTTTAAATACTTTATTTTTAACCAATTTTTTAATGACCGTAATTATGTTTTTAAAAAATTGACATGTACGGCTCACATAATTTGACATAAACTTAACATTTTTAAATATTATTTTTTAAATAGAAAATAATTTTGTGTAGCTTGATGACATAATTTTTTTTTCAAAATTCATTAAAATAAAAAAGTTATTAATTTAACAAAATTAGTTAATATTTAAAGTTTATGGACCCGATTTAGTATAAATTAAATGAAAAATAGTTTAAATAATCAATTTTTCAATAAATTTACATATTAAGAATCTAGATAGTATAATCTGAAATGGGTTTTAATTTCGTATAAAAATTCTCTAATTACAGGCACGTAAATTATTTCAGAAGATCATATTTGTGTTTTCATTCATGGAGATATGAATTTCCAAGTCCATGTCTTAGGTGTGGCCATCCTAGGCCTATCCCGAGCCTATTCCCGAGCCAAGTGGCCCCTGTTTCTAAAAAATGGGCCCCCATTTTAGAACAAAATGGGGGCCCATTTATTTTTTCTTCGGGCCCCCATTACCTTTTGGCTCGGGAGCCTAAAGCATAAACGAGGCCCCATTTTTTTAAAACAAGCCCTCATTTATAAGAGTGCGTTTTCAAACGCGTAGACTTCCGTGAATTTGTTACTCATTACCTTACACTTGCCCATATGAAGAACCGACAGTTAAAAGCTCAGAGGAACCCTCTGAGATATTGATAGAGAAACCAAAATAGGTACAGGTTGAGGCTCAAGTTCAGATAGGAATAGTGCCACCGGCCCAAACCCCTACTTATAGAAATGAAAACATAGACTGACCTACCAGAGGTCGAAACAAGCAAGGAAATTACCACAATCAATAGCACGACTATTGAAAAAACTATTGGACAAACATCTAGTACATCTATGGTAGAATCCAAACCTACAACTATAATAGAGGTCTTGTTAGATTCAATAAAGAAGATCACTTAATGCAATGCACAAGCCTATAAGGCTATTGATGATGCAATACCAATTCTTAAATTGATTGCACCAAAGTGCACAGTTGATGATAAGGATTCTTTAGGACAACTAGACACATTGTCTAAGTTCATCAATGGTAACATATTGACTATTGATCAGATAAATGAGGATACATTTAAGGAAAGAATGATAAAAGAAAAAGAAAAATTCTATGAGGAAATTGTAAATAAGAATAAAGAGAAAATGGATACTCTTTTACTGGAACTTGGGGAAATAATTTTTGACCTCAAGAAACTATACAGAGACACTTGTAAACCTAATATTTTGACAGAGGATCTTGACAGGGAGATCAGCAAAGCACAAGATAGGATAAACAATATTGTTGACAATCTGATAGGTGCATTAGATCCATTTTTGGAGTTAGAGAAGAAGAATGCAGAGCAAGAAGAGAAAATAAAGAAACTAGAAAATGACAAACAGGAAATAAAAGATAAACCAAAGGACTTGAAAAGCAGACTTAGTCCAAGACTAGAATATCTTATTTCTTTGAGAAAAGAAATATCTGAGGATCTGGTTCCTGGATTGAAGACACTAGAAGAGAAAATGCACATACTCACTGGTACAGTGCAGAGAACTCAAGAGGCAATAAAAGACAACAAAACATTCACTAACAGTATAAATCCAATTTTGACAGATATTCTTTAGATTATAACCCATCAGTTACAAGAATCCTTACAGGACTCCACTGACACCGAATGACAACCTTTGTCATTGATGTCAAAGGGGGAGTAGTGGAATGAGAAAAATGGTCAGAGAAAGGACATCATCAGCTCAGAGGGAGAATACCCTTTTTTTTGGCACACAGTTTTTGCAAACATTTTGGATATCATTTTGGATACTTTTTGATTTTTCTAATGAGTGTTGCCATCAATGCCAAAGGGGGAGATTGTTGGAAAATGTACACTCCAATGGGAAATCTTAGGTGATTGAAGGTTTTTTCATTGATGGAAACCTTGCAATCATATGGCACTAGCAAGACAAAGATACTGACACCGACATTGGCATACAAGACACCGACAGTAAAAGGAAGGATACTGACACCTTGCCCGACTTCAATTTTGTTTAAAATGTATTTTGTAATTAATTGTTAAATCATTGTAAGCCAACATGGTGAGTTGTAATATGACTCATATATGTATGAGATCATTGTAGATCATTTGAGAGGGAGAGAAGAGAGAAAAAGAGATAGGATGCGAAATTATGCAAACCTAATATGTGAATTATTGGTTAAGGGTTTATGTATGTAGTAGAGCTTAAACTAGGACTAAACCTGGCATAGCAGATGTTGATCTGAAGCAATACAAGACATTGGATTAGTATAATCCATTTTGTAAGTCAGTGTGACTTCTTTTTGTAATTGAGTAGTGATCTCTAGGCACTTGGCCTTCCTGCATGTGGAGGCCCCTATTGTAAAAGTAATATTCCCTTATTTGCCAATAAGTGAAAATTTTGGGTCACAAATCCTACTGAGGTTTTTCCCACACCGGGTTTCCTCATTAAAATACTATGTTATGGTGTGCTTCTCATGATTTTTTATTGTTCTTAGTTACTGTATGTGGGAAAAGTGGGCTGATAAAACTTAATATGTGAAAATATTGTTAAAAACTTGTCCACAGTTACTACATTATTTTTGGTTTACCGGTACATAGTTTCAATATGCTTTTCTTGTTTTAAGTTCAAGTAAATTCACATACCACTTAGATAATAATTCACCCCCCCCCCCCCCTCCCCCTCTCAGTATCTTTGGGAATCCTAACAGTAATAACATATATTTTAGGTGATTCTATTAGAGGTTTGATTATGGTTACTAATTTTTTTTCTCAAATGTATATATGGATGTATATGTGTACATATGTTTTGGTAGATGTAGGTAGCAAGCATCGAATCCATGTGGCTTCATAGGTTGGAGTGTGCTCAAACAATTCCCGATGGTGGTAATGGAGATAGCATTAAGACCCAAGTTGACTTAGCCTTAACCATTCTTCCAAATTAGGGTAATATATTTTGTCTCAAGCTCACCTCTTCAGATTGCCATGGAGGTAATACCTACATCCCTTAGTTAGATAGCTTGGTTATGTGGTTTGATGCTTGATCTTGGCTATGTTGTGCAATTTTTTTTTTCGGCATTTATTATATTGTGTGTTAATAATATTTTTATTGGTGGTCATATCTTACATCCTATTTATTATAATAATAATAATAATTATTATTGATATTTAACTATATGACATATACTTCTTATACTAATACTATAATATTTGGTTTCATTTTGTGATTTTGAGCATATTATATGTGTAATGCATTGTGATGGTGGTATAACATGTAAATTATAGTTTTATTTTAATGTGTGAATTATGTTTTGACTAGGGGTGTATGATATTTATTTGATTATTTTGATTTCTAGGAGTTTCTTGCTCATTTATGAGTTTAATTATTGAATTTTGTATTATTTTTTTAAAGTTTTGTGGAGAGGTGGTTGGGATTCCTATAAAAGTTTTGGAAATGAATTTATTATTGTTTTTCATTGTTCTTTGTGGGGGATAGCTTAGAGAAATTTGCAAATTTTTGGGAGAGTTTGAATTGGGGATTGTGATTGAGAGGATTTGGAAGTGATTATCCCTTGTTTCTTTTGTAAATTTGAGAGGAGACTCTTGGAGAATCTGTTTCCTATTTGACTAAGGATTGGATGGAGTAATTTGTGGTTGGATTTTGCTTTCTTTCTAGTTGAATACTCTCTATTGTTCATAGGATTGTATTGTGCATCTTCCTTCCTTCTTCCTTCTTTATTTCTATTGTGTAATACCCCTCCCTGATTCATCTTGTATTTCTGTACATCAAAGGAATATATTGTTCTAGCTTAGTCTACTTTATGATGATTTGGTGGTATCATGTTATGTACTAACCCTATTTCATGATTGTATTGGATATGAGATGGATCTATATTTGATGATTTATATGTGTTTATTATTCATGATGTATCATGTTGCTTATGGGATTTTTATGATATTATGATTATGCTAACCCTACTCATTGCCAGCACGATATGACGTTGTGATTCTCTATGACTTGCCTAATAATTTATGATGTATATGTGTTGTATATATGTTGCATTTCATTTAGTGGTGGATATAGGATTGCTGATATCAAACATCAACTGCACCTAGTCTCACAGCCCACAGGTTTGAGGGTTCCTTTATCCCAATGGCACGTTGTTGGAGATGGCATGTGTTTCCCCCTCATACTCTAGGCTTAAGATGATACCCTTGTCAATTAGTGTAGATTGGCTTGAGTCATTGGTCTGCATCATGTGGTATGTTGTTCAATCCTATGATGGGCTGCTTTGTGAGTTTGCGATTATTTATTAATTAATAATTAACGAGTTTATATAGTTTATAAATATTAAATTAAATCAGTGGATGACATTAATATTTAATTTTAATGTGTGATTATTATTATTAGAGAGTTATTATTCATTAATGTTTATTTTATGGATTTATATTTTATTTATTATTTGGAATTGTGTAAATTAATTAATCAAATTAAAAAAATATAGCCCATTGTCATAAATTATTAAATAATGGTTAGTACGAATACAAAATATAAATTATTTATTGGGAGATTATAATTAATTAATAATTTATTGGTGGAATTATATTAGTTGAGTGTTTATGCTTATCAGTACATCCATTTATTTATTTATTATTTATTTGATTATTTTATAGTATTGAGTTTAAATTATATTAGCTAGAGCATTTATATTTATCTGCACATTTAATTATTTGTTTATTATTTATCTAATTATTTATTTTTGGCTCATTTATTTATTTTTTTCAATAAAAGTGGATTATTCCACTAAACGTTTTTATTAATATTTTTTTATTTTTTTATTTTTTACATAGGATTCAAAGAGCATACCACAGGAAAGAACCCTTGGAAGAAAACCTCCGGTCAAAACTCATAAAATAAACCTATAGTATCTAGAAGATTAGTTTATACACCATGTGCAAAACCACATACAAAATGCGGTCACAACACATATAATATCAGTTTTACATAGAGCCCATATAATTTTCAAATGTGGACTCCACAGCTTCTTTCAATGGAAGAAGAAAAAATTTTCCAAAGCCGTGTGCCAAATCCCATGAGCCAAAAACCTTCCTGCCAAAAAAGAAAGTATCAAAAAAGCTTTGGAAAAACATTATTGTATCAAATACCATGAACTTGAACACTCCTCCAGACAAGGAACATGAATAATTGAAATGAAAGGGGAAAGCAGGAATAATTATCATCATAAAATTTTACATCAACATTACTTAAGAAAATCACATAACTATTGCTGCAAACCTTCCCATACCTTAGAAGGAATTTCCTCAAAACCCACCTCTCGCTGATTAGCATTGCTATCAATGGCTAAATTTGCCAAATAATCTGCAATCTTATTAACTTCTTTGTAACAATGGGATAACAAGAAAGATTCAAACAATTCCAATTTTTGTAAAATTAGATCAAGTATATACTGCAAGTTCCAACAATTTGATTTCTTTTTTATGACACATTGAATAATCACCATAGAATTACCTTCAATTATTAAGTCCATAATTCCAAAAGAGATTGCCATATCCAATCCAAAAGACAAAGCATGAAATTCCACATAATCGTTAGTTTTAAAACCAATAGCATTACACTTAGCTCGAATAAAATTTGTATTGTGATCATAAATTACCATGCCTACCCCAGCCGGCCCAGGGTTACCACGAGAAGCCCCATCAAAATTCAGTTTAAAGGGCCCCTACAGAGGAGGTTTCCATCTAGCAGAGCATCTCTTACCTATTGCATCATTCTTTTTTAAAATTGAACCATGAGAGGGTAAAACCAACAACATCTTCCAAGCTCTAGTAACTCTACTATCCCAGTGCGAAAAAGAAATAAGATTGTCCAAATTATTATAAATAAATGATAAAACAACCTTAGAGATTGAAGACTCAATTTTTAATAGAACCTCAGACATAGGAGAACTTGTTTTTTTAAATACCCTATTGTTTCTCTCTAGCCAAATATTCCAAATCATAATAGATGGAGATATGATCCAAAGGCATGCATAAAAAGATGAGGCAAACATAAAGGGCCAAGATCTAAAATGGGAAATGAGATGCTTACAAATAACAAAGGATATATTGTAACTTCTCAAACATCCACTGCCAACATTCATAAGCATAATCACAATGTAGGAACAAGTGTGAAGAAGATTCCAAAATTTTGTTACAAAGGACACAAGGGAAAACAACAGTAATACCAAGCCTATCAAGTCTCATACCTGTAAGGACTCTATCCTGAACTTCCAACCAAGCAAAGGCTCCAGCTTTAGGAAAACAAGACGAATGCCAAAACAACTTATAAGGCCAGGATGATAAATCTTTAGCAACCATAAGAGAGTTGTAACCATCTTTAACAGTTTACTTACCAGAAATATTCTTTGTCTAAATAAGTTCATCCTCAAAATTAGAAAGAAATACAATTCTATCCCCCAAAATCTTCTCAAAATCTAATTTTCATACTTTGATCAACATCAAAGAAATCAATCGACTTCCATCTAGCTAGCTTAAGGGGTCCGCTAGTGACAATTTCAAAATAATCTACTACAAAAATACCCCAATGGGAGGAAAGAATAGTGATCAGAGGAGACCAATCCCTAATATTCACCAAAGGTGTGTATCCATTCCATACTTCATCCCAAAATCTAACCTTTCTAGCATTGTGAACAATCCATGAGAGACAAGGCAAAATAATTGATCTACGTTTACAAAGGAAATTCCAAATGGCAGAACCCGAAGGCAAATTTGAGATTTTAAAAATGTACTCTCTCGATCCATTATTTAAATATTTGGCAAACATAATCTGTGCCCATAAGGAGCTAGGCTTTTCATATAAATTCCAAACCAACTTAGCACCTAAGGCTAAATTCTGATTCTCTAGACTCCGAATTCCTATTCCCCCAAGTTCCTTAGGCAAACATACCTTATCCCATGCAACTAAAGGGAATTTTTTCTTGCCATCTTTATTATTGTTCCAAACAAAATATCTAAGGGTATCCTATAAATTAACAATAATTGCATTTGGAGACTTCAAAATAGACATGATATATATGGGAACAACATTCAAAATAGACTTGATGAGAATAATTTTACCTGCCAAAGTTAACCATCTATGGTTCCATGAGAGAATTCTATTAGAAATGACCGAAATAATCTTATCCCAAAAACCAATCTTATCCTATTTAACAAAGAAAGGAATCCCAAGGTAAGTACATGGAAGATTTCCATTCTCAAATCCCGAAAAGGAATGCAACCTATGCTGAACCAGTTGTGATGTATTAAGGAAGAAAATATTTGATTTATCACCATTCACTTTCTGACCAGAAAACAATGCATAATTTTGTATTATTCCTTTAATCACTTTTGCCTCAACTTTGGGGAATATTATGAATCCTTATACCTTTCCAAATCCCCCCCACTTTAGTAGCCCTAATAGCCCAACTAAAGGTTTCAGATAAGAGAATAAACAAAAAGGGAGAAAGGGGATCTCCCTGACACAAACCCTTGGTGGAAGAGAAAAAACCACAAGGAGAACCTTTAATTAAAACTAAGAATCTTGCAGAATAAATACATGCACGAATCCATTTGACCCAAGCTTTCGAAAAACCTAACTTCTCAAGAACAACACATAAAGCCCCCCACTCTACTCTATCATAAGCTTTCATCATGTCTAGTTTAAGTATCATGGTCGGTGTTCTTTGGGTGGAAATAGAATGAAGCACCTCATGTGCTACAATTGCACCCTCTATTGTCTCCCTTCCAGGAACAAAACCACCTTGCTCCAATGAAATGATCCTAGGCAAAAATTTTGCCAACCTAAGGGAAATTGCCTTCATAAATATCTTATACAAAGTGTTACATAAAGCAATGGGGCGGAAGTCAGCAAAAGTCTTACTATCCTCTTTTTTAGGAATAATTGCAATCATTGTAGTATTAAGTTCTTTTAAAATAGACCTATTTCTCCTAGCTTCCTCGGGAGCCAATAAAACATCATTTTCCACAAAATCCCAACATTTCTGAAAAAATAAAGAAGTAAAACCATCTGGTCCTGGAGCTTTATTCGGATTCATGGAAAAGATAACACTCTTAACTTCTTCTAAGGAAAAGGGAGACATCAACATCTTATTGTCTTCCAAAGATACTAAAGGAGGAATATTAGATATAATATCATTGCTGAGATTTCCATTTTCTGAAGATAATAATGACTTAAAAAATCTAACTGCCTCTGAAGCAATATCCTTTGGCTGTGTCAATAAATTCCCATTCTGACACTGAATACAAGATATCCTATTCTTACATCTTTTAATCTTAGTTGAAGAATGAAAAAAATTTGTGTTCTTATCACCATCTGAAAGCCATAACTCTCTAGATTTCTGTCTCCAATAGATTTCCTCTCTAGCTAACACCTCCTCAAGCTGTAAGTTTAGTGACTTCAATTCATCAAAAACTTGTGGCACCATACCATGTTGAAGCACATGAGTATTAAGACAATCAATCATATCTTGAATCCTTTGTTTCTCTTGAAAAATGTTCTTAAAATGCGAGATATTCCATTCCCTAATATTCAATTTCAAATAACTTAACTTATTAAAAATCTAAAACATACAGGATGCAAAACAAAAAGGAGCAGAATTCCACCATTTCATAAATAGAGGCAAAAAGGAAGAATCCCTAAACCACATGGGCTCAAATTTAAATGGAGACTTAAAAGAATCCCTATCCTCAATAACTGATAGGGAAATTCGAAAATGATCAGAACCCGAGACCGGTAGAATAGAGGAAAAGAATTCAAAATCTAAATCAATCCAATTCTCAGATAACAAAAACTGATCTAATCTCTCAGGAATCTAAGAAAAATCCCTTCTCATGTTTGTCCATGTGAAAACCCCATTCTAAGACTTACAATAAAAAAGGCTCATATCAGAAATGAAATCCCCAAAGTCATCCATAATATTTTTATTAGGGAAAACACCTCCTCTTTTCTCATCTAAATCAGTGATATCATTAGAATCATCCCCAAAGATAATAAAGGAACCATGTCTTAAGGGAGAAGAAATCCTCTTTAATTCACCCCATAACTTACTCTTCCCTTGAATACCTAACGAAGCATAAATATTAAAAAGCCAAAATTTAACCTTCGAAATCTTGCTTATAACTAAAGTCAACATCCAATTTGTAGCAGATGCCACTAACTGTACCTCAAAATTATAATTATTCCAAAGTAGTGCCAAACCTCCTGAAGTACCACAAGAAGGAGAAGAAATAAAATTCCACCTTCTCCAAGATGAAAAAACCAAATCAACGGACTCCTTTGACAACTTTGTTTCTTGCAACATAAAAATATCACACTTAAATAACTCCATCCGGGACTTAATTAAGCGTCTCTTGTTAGGGGCATTTAAGCCCCTAACATTCCAAGAAATATTTCTCATTGTCCTCGAGGGGAGGCCGAAGCTCCCCTCTTCCCATTAGTCAGAGAATTTTTGCTTTTCCCAAAGCAACCTTGCAAATTACGTTTCACAGCCCCTCACCTTATCACAGGTGGACTAGTCATAGATCTTTTACTCCTCTTTCTTTTTACACTTACAGGAGTTAGGCATGTTTTCTTAGGCCTACCAAGAGAGACCAAACGCCTCCCTTGCCCACTAGTAGGAGAAAGGGACAAAGTCTTTTGAATTCTAGCATCAATTTCCATTTGAGTCTTAAGATTATTTGGAGGCCTACCTCTCCCAGGAGAAACTACTGATGGTGAAAAAAAAAGAGTTGTTTGGATAATTGGTAAACTCTTGCATGACTTTGGAGAAGCTAGGATAATTTGATTATCTTCAAAACCCAATTCTATTGCAGCCAAAACTGCAAAAGGATTAGCAGATTCCGAAATTGGAAGGGTTGAGTTTATACCCCCAAAATCATTCTCAATTGAATAAACAACTCTATCAGTAATACCCTCATCCATCTGATGTGCATGATTGTTAAAAATATCATTTACTTGCTGAACTAGATTCTCATCTAGCATAATAACTGCGACAACCTCTAATGGATTACTATTCCCTAAGGAAGATTCAGTAGTCATATTAATTTCAACATTCAGAGGGGAATTATCCGACACCAAATTCTTAATTTCTTGAACTAAAGAAGCTTCATTAGGAAGACCTATGGCAGGTACCTGTTTAATAGTTTCTGTATCAATCAGTACATTTTTATCTAAATTCACATTCTTTGAAGAATCAAAAACCTCCTTATGAGTGCATGAAGGAAAAATGTCATCCTTACCTTTTATGTGATTATTTGGCATCTTAGGGAAAACTAGTGTCAATGAATGATCTACTTCATTTATCAGGGGATTGCCATCCATCACTATACCCCCGTTATTAGAAAATGTCTTCAGAGAAGATGAAAGTGAGACCAAACCCGAAGTGTGATCATTTGGTTTCCCAGAACTATGACACAATGGATTATTTTCAAGATTAATGTGACCTGTTTCTACCAATTTATGCGAAGAGACATTTCAACATCCTTCAACCGAAGGTTTCGCCGACAAACTATCTTTATTAAGGGATTTAGGGACAGAGCCAACAACCTACTGGTTTTTCTTAAAATCTATAAGTAACGGAGCATCCAAAAGTAAAGGAGACTTAAGAAGCTCTGTATCTAATTTCTCAATTGACTAGCGCCAAATACCATCATGAGACTTGATATTACAAGTATGGGGGCAAATATTGTTAGGGTTAATAAGAACACAAATTTTTACCAAAACCTCCCCCTCCACAAAGTCCATTTTAGATGTTAAAAAAGTTCCAATACTATTTCCAATTTTCTCAAGAACATCCGGATCCATAAATTCAAAAGGAATTTTTGGTAAACCAAACCAAAAAGGAATAAGTTTCAAACTAGACCAAGCAGGAACAAAAAAAGGTTTCCAAGCCACAACTCAAATTAAATGTTTTCCAAAGCAATGATGCGAAGTTCTTAATACCACATCTCTGAAAGAATGAGAATCAAAGACAATAATAAAAGCATTCACAGACAATAATTGAAAATAATGCATATCCCCCCATCGTTTCTGCAATTTATGATAAAGCTTTAACAAACTAATTTGATCACCCCAAATTTCCCCAGAAATAGCATTCGAATGCAAACAATTCGCTTTATGATCGACATAGGAACCCAAAATATCAATACAAGCAATAGGAGCCCAAACCTGTGATGAAGAAACCCCCGGTAGAATAGGATTAGTAGGTATCTTACTTACCTTTTCTGGACTAGCTTCCTTGAGGTTCACATTTACCTTATTTCCCTCTTGTTGTGAAGAAATAGAAACCCTAGCCGTAGTCTCCTTATTTGCCAAGCCAACGACCCTAGCAAACGTTCGCTGATTTGCCAGATCCAAAGACCATTTCCCCAAAAAATGCTTCAATTGCTTCTCAGAATTCCCTTGACTCTCACCATTATTAAAATGCCCTCGAGTGAATCTCCTTCCATTGTTATTCTACCTCCAAGCCACACTACATTTGTTCCGAAAGAAGCCTTGAAAGTATTTTGAAACTGGCCGAAAAACCTTGTTATTTCCGCTCCAGTTTACCTGTATCGCCATGTCCTTCCATCTACCATTCGTGTAGACCCACTGCGGAACATGAGGCGGGTCTACCCAACCCACATCTGCCCATGAACCCAAATGCCTTCTATCAGCCATGACTATATTCATTTACTGAAATTTGTAACCTTAAAAATCTATTATTATTGCAACAAATCCTATCAATCAATCGGTCACCCGATCTTTTGGACTCTCAGATCTGTCACTTTGATTCTCTTTACGACACAAGCCTTCCAACATTCTTCAAATAGCGAACATCTTGAGAAGCAATCTCTCATAGTGCGATCTGAATTTTTCTTTCAATACACCGATAGTGAAGTTGGTTCAGGCTGTAGGTTTGCTCCTCTTTCAATACACTTATCGATTCTTCTCTGATTGTTGACTTCTAGGTCTAATTCACTTTCTTCGGGTCTGAATTTTCTTCATTAACAAAGTTTTCCCTCTCTACCTGTAAACACCCGCTTGAACCTGCTTTGTTATCCACAAATTCACCTTCACCTTGCTAAGAATCACTTCCTCATTATTGTTGTAGGTCACACCTTCGATTCTTATATTTATATGTTTTAATTGACATTCAATATGTTTTCGTAGGACACATAATATTTAGTTTCTCACTAGCGATGCCCTAGATCGCTCATCAACTTCTGTTTCATTTCAATTCCTAGGGTTTTGAGTGAAGATGGGAAATAATATCAGCAACGCGTCTATGCACTTCACTGAAACTACATTATTACCAAGTCCATTTGCTAATGAAATAGCTTCACAGATCAGAATCTAGTCACTTCGCCAATAATTAAGAATGCGATTGGGTATACAACACGACTTCCACAAGCAAAACCAATTCGCTAATCTCTGAATGCAATCACTATCTGAAGTAAGAGTATCGCTATAAGTCGAATGCATTCATCACTGTCTAGATCGAAGTCACAGTCACCACCAAGCAGTTCGCAGAAGGAATTTGGCTCATTTATTTATTGGTTATTTATTATTTATTTATATTGATTTTGATTTATTATTTGAATTATTATATTATTTATTTATTTATTTATTACCGAATGGGTATGTATGCCTGTCCATACATTTATTTATTTATCTTCTTTATTGTTTATTTATTTAGTGTTGGGTTATTTATTGTTTATCTAATTATTTATTATTTTGATTATTTATTTATTTATTTGGATTGTTGTTTTATTTATTTTTTATTATTTATGTACCTACCCCTTGTTATAATTGGCCCTATTGGGAGTTGTGATTGTGAGGTAATATTATTTAATTGTTTGTTTATTCAATTATATTATTTGTGGTTTTATATTTAATTGGAGCATTTATTTATATTTCCTTTGATTTATTTTATCAGGATTTAATTTATTATTATTCTTTTCTTATATTATTATTGAATTATCTTGTTACTAATTGAGAAATTAAAAATTATATTTATAGCTACCCTATTATTTTATTGGTTGAGATTGGAGGGTGAGTAAATAATATTATTTTATATTCTTACCTTGGTTTTTGGAAGTGGGGTTGGTATAAAACATATTTTATTGGAATATTTTGATTGGCAGATATTCTTCTGTAGTTTTGAATAAGATATTATTTATTGGCTTTGTGAGTATTTTTGTGGGGTGCTTCTTTTTGCACCTTTTGTATTTTTCAATTGCTTGGATTTATAATTGGTTGGTTGGATTGGATTTTGGAAAGCTTGTTGGTTTGGATTTTTTCTTTTCTACTATTGCATTACCATCACTTTGCTTATAGGTTGGAGATATTTTTGCATTTTTGCATTTTGATTTTTTGAAAATAGTTGTTTTCTTCGTGTCTACTAAAACATTGTTTGGGGAGATTCAAGACTGGATTATTATTCTATTATCAATAATTGGGAATAATATTTTATGAAAAATATTTTTATATGCTTTTATGAATCTGTGTGTTGTATTGCCGAAATAGGGCATTTGTGTATATTGATATGTTGATTATAAGTTTCCAATGAATGCACTATGGCAACAATTGGTTTTGTTGAGGTTTATTTATTGTTGCATACCCTTTTTGAGGACCTCCTTATGTCTTCTATCCATTTAGCTTGATTAGATTTGGAGTGGCTATATCCGTGATCTTTTCTATACAAGCCATTGCTGGTATATGTTGGAATTGTTGGATGCATGGTCTTGTTGTTCTTCCCAAGGATTTGTTTTGGTTTCTTATTGGCATTTTGTGACTTCTAGGTCATATTTATGCCATTGTAACGTCTATGCCTAAATCTTGGCACGTTTGAGTCCTTTTGTGTTCCATTTTCCATGAGTTTTGTTGTATGTTACAAAAGTACCACTTCAGAGAAAAAAAAGTGCTACATCAGGCTACAATAGTGCCACTTAAAATAATAGTAGCACTACAGTACTGGCAATAGCGTCAAACTACTATAATCTGGGTTTCAGTGGATTTTTCTTTCTTAGTTGGGTTTTCTGATCTGTTTTGACTCTAGAGGTTTTGTTATTGTGTGTTTGAGATTTTTGGGGCACTGTGCTATTCATGTTTGATGTATTTGAATAAATTTGAGGTTTGGCAATAAGTATTGTACTTGTCCATTAAGGTTTTGATATTTTGCTCCAGCAAGTTGAGTGACTCCTTGTTGTTGAGGATGGTTAATTGTAGCTCTAGCGAAAGGTTATGTTGTATATCACTATGGAGGATCATTCTATGTTATTGGATTTATGTATTGCCCCTATTTATGTGTAAATTTCATTCTTGAGCCTTTGTTTGTTGTTTTATTTTGGCACTATGAGCTTATTGCTTGATCCTTGTTAAGTGGTTCTTGGTTGTATGATTGATGGCTCTCATTTGTGTTTCTATTGCATCAGATGTATGAATTTTGGATGCTTTCTATGTTGAGACTCATGATTTTTTTATGATATTATTTTGTTTATGTTTTACCCTATGTTTATGGTCCATGGTTGGGAGAGTGAGCTCTTGCATTTCTGGACCAGGGTCTTGAGCATTAGGCCTCTAGGAGGGCGTCTTGACTTGCTGGAACCCGATGAAGAGTTTTTTTTAATTACAAGTGATAATCTTAATAATTTATTAGTGGGTTTGGGTATTTAGGAATTCAATAAATAAGATAGTGATTTGTTTTGTGACCCCATCTCATATCCCTTGAGGTATACTCGGGATGAGCTTGGGAAGATCATTGGAGTGGTAAACCGATCTCCCTTGAATGACTCGAAGGTGGAGATGCTTCCACATGTCTATTAGGGTGAGGCTTAGCCCCTTAACTTTATTAAATTTTTTATGTGTATATATGGACATAAAGAGAATGTTAAATGAACATATTAGAACTATGGTAGATGTTCTTAATGGAAATAATGCTATTCCCCATTGTTGGTTTCCTCTTGAGTATGATTATCCATGAGTGGTTTGAGGCACATATAGTTAACTTAAAGGAAAATAATTAGCTTAGATTTATATGAAGTTTGCATGGGAAAAGATGATATCGTGTTAGATGGTTTTGAAAAGGGAAATAGGAACACTTCGCTTGGTACTTTAAAATGAATTCAAGAGTTAATGGGAATATGTAGGATAATTTAAATTGATAGTTCATAATACTCATGTTAGGAAGAAGTTAATTGATTAGGAATTAAATGTAATGCATGTAAATGGTATCATTATTATGGATTTTATTATGTGTTATTGTTAGTTAAGTAATGGCATTGACATACCCTAGGGATAAATAATTGTTGCGTTATTATTTCTGCTTGCATATTATGTTGCTTAGAATATGATTATGTTTAAGATGTTTATGAGTTCATTTAATGATATGGATAATGAATATGAGTACCTGTAACATTACGTGTTGCATTAGTGAATGTTAAAAAAAACAAAAAAATAATTTTTAGTTAGATTAGCTCTTTTCTCTACGGTATTTTGGCGGGCATTACATATTGTCTTTTTAGTACCCGAGGTAGGGTTTGAAATATGCTTTAATTTTATTCGATTTTATTTTCTTTGGAAATGAAAAATAATTGCATTAATTTTCTTCGAATACTATCTAAAATTATTCTCAATCTTGGATTATATGTGTAGTTTTTCACTATTATGATTTTTTTCTCTATCATTTAAAACAAATTATTTTGAGGGTTTGTAACACTCTTGTGAATAAATTTTTATCATTTAATTTTTTGAAATGTAAAATGGTTAATTTGATGTATTCTAATGATATTTAAATGGGGTTTAGATTTATGGTAATTCTTATGTTGTTTCGAGCTAGTATGCCCTCTACACATTGAGTTTTTAAGGGGCCATTTTTTAGAGTTTTGAGTATTTATTCAAATTTAATATCTTAGATTATAATTAAAGAAATTTTTGAAAGGGAAAAATAAACCTCTCAAATGGGTCTTTGCTTGATTTTTCTTCCATGGCCTACTTGATGCCCAAATTTGAGTCCCAAGTTAGCATTCTCAATTGCTCTAGAACAAGCTCAACTACACAACACTTTAGAGTCTTAAACTATGTAGAAATAGGCCTAAAATATATAGGAAGAGGCCTGAACTATTCATATTTAAGGCCCAACTATGCAGTTGCTAGTCCAAGTGTGCCGGAGTTGTGGTTTGGCTTTGTTTGTCCAGGTTTTGGCCAATGGGGTTCTCAAATGAGTTTGAGAGACTTGGGATGGATTTGTAAGTTTTTGCTTCTATGTTTGGGGGTATGTAAGGAATTATTTGAGTTGATTTATTTTATATATATATATATATATATATATATATATATATATATATATATATTTGTATTCTCAAGTGTAATAAATCCAATGGTTACTACATTTGGAAGTTGATTCATTGATGTATCTTGATGGATAAGGCCTAGAGAGGCATTGTGTATAATTTATGATTATGATTCTTGATTACGGATTTAGTTATGAATAATTTTAGATATCTATTCTATTTATGTTTATCATTCAATGGAATTGAAACCTAGGTTAGAGGTGTCTAATTTCAATTTAGGGAGAGTGGCTCTCAATGGGTATTGGGGCTCTAGAGTTGCTAACAAGGATAACCCATTGTGTGTTTCTTAATCAAGTGATAACTAAATAAAAGAACTAGGGGAGAATGACACAGAAAAAAGATAATTGAGATACCTCAACCATGGCCTTAAGTCATTTTAGAGACTCAGAGCATGAGTGGAAAGGGGTGGTGGTCTCTAGGACATTAATATGATATGATAAAACCTCCTTATCTTCATGAAAGGTCTATTTGATTCTACGTGAGCTATCAAATGGATGACGGGGCCTAGCAAGGCTAGCCAAGATAACCCATGTTGAGGCTATTTGATGACACTCTTTCCTACTTGTACCTTATAATGCTATCTTAAGTTGTTGTGTATAAAAGTCTCTAGTAGAACCTTGTCATGCGTCTTTTTTGTCCATGTGTATTGTTTATGTTTTCCTTTGGTGTTGGTGTTGTTGACCTTGTTTATTGTGTGTATGGGGGCTTTTGTCTATCTCCTAAGCATGGTGGGGTAGAATAAGGGTTCCACATGGTCAGGTTGTTGTTTCTAAACTCCATTGGGGACCGATAGAGTTGTTTGTGACCATCAGATGGATCTTGTTATCTACTTTCTTGTATCTCTTTATTCATGGTGTAGATCATTTAAATTTGCTATTTTTCATAGATGATATATATATTATTATTGGAAATAATTGTAATTGTATCTTTATCAATGTAATTTGTACATTCCTTAAGTAGAATTTGTGAGACTGGTTAGAAAACCACAAACTGGTAGTGCAGAGCCCAACAAGATGGCCAAATCCGAACAAACACCGACTGGTAGGCGTAAAAGGGGAAGGAAGGTGAGGTCAGGACTTGATGAAGCTCTTAAGTCTGGAAACATTCAAGGTACATATACTATTGTTCCTCCTCTATTTGTAAATAAATTAGTTGATCATATAGTAGTCGATGGAAACCTAAACAATATAAGTACATATCATCATATGGCCAAGAATGAGCGAAGACAAGTTGAGGAAGCAGTTGTTTTGTATTTGCACAACTTTCGTAAGTCTTTGATAGAGATAGAGCACAATATTCCTAAAGATTTATATAACAAAATTGATCCAAGGAGACTGGAAGCTAGTAAGACTAACAAGGAGGTCAAGGAAAAAGAATTAATTAATGTTTGCACCTACATAACCCAAGATGAAGCCAAAAGGCTTATTGAGGAGGTAAATAAAAAGGAGATCAGGAGCGGGAACAAAATAAATGGGTTGATATTTGGCTGAGTGGATGAGGTGAGAAATGAAACATAGGATATATGGAAGAAAATTATCACGAGCAACCCTTTGTACAATAATGATTCTCAAAATGGTGTCTCCAGTGATTAGAAGGATCAAATTTAGACTGAAGGACATCCAAAAGATCAATCTCTTAATATTGTTGAGGGTCCAGTAGTTGAAGTTGCACCAAGTGGAAACACTAGTGCAATATATGGAGAAAAAGGAGAGTATATGCATGCTTTGGTGGTTGACAAGGCAACATAATTTAATAAGGTATGGGCATTATTTATTCTCTAGCAATTGAAACTCCTTCTGTTAGGTCCTTACCCCAAATATCAATAAATTTTGATTGATTGTTAGATATTGGGAAGATGTCTCCCTCAGAAAATCTTATGTTGGTTGCAACAGTTCAGGTCCAAGCCAAAAAGGACCTTGTTAAATTAGAAAGTGAGGACATGAAGCTTATTCAGATGATTGTTGATGTTTTGGATATTTGTACCGAGAGTAAATTTAGATCCAAACACTAACCCCTCTAGTAAATTATTTCATTTAATTAACAATGTAAAAAATAATTTTTAGTCATTGGAGAAATCAACCACAAAGCAATTTTTTGGATAGATTTAAAGAGATCAGAATGCAAACACTCCAGAAGATTATTGAAGATTATAGAGTTCAATTAAATCAAGGTTTGAAAACTATTTCTCAGGCCATATAAGAAGGTGGCAAAATATATAGCTCTTGTCTGATTTTTCTTATGTTTACTACAAACATAGACAAGTAAACTGGTATCTATCAAGGTAAGTTAGCTCACATTTCAAAGTCTTTTGACTCAAAATTAGCTCTTACCAGTAGTATTGAAGGACTGATAATGGCTCTAGCTGATAAAATCTCAAGCTTGAATGCAAAGAAGGACCAAACTTTGAGAAGAGTTTAAGTGAACTCTGGAACTTAATTGCCCCCAGAATGGATACTATGCTTATTAATAAGGTTGATTGTTTAAACGCAATGGGACAGGTAGTTCCATCAAACCTAAAGGATGTATAAGTTCATGCCTATGTTTATAGTGCCTTTACTATTGTTTTCATTAAAATTGAAAGTCCATTTGGGATAATCACTTAGGAATTTTGAAGGCCATTTTTTGTAGATATCTTTAAGTATGTATAATGTATTTGGTTGATATCCTTTGTACATAAATTTTGCAGTGCCTCTCAATCTTTCACATTGTTGTCAAAGGGGGAGAGTTGTGGTGAAAAATGTACAGTTATGTAAGTGATATGAGATTAGTTTTCTGATATATAGTTTTGGGTTTTTGCCTTAAGGGAGAGCCTTATAATTTTGATCTAGTAAATAGGTTTCAACACTTAGCCATTTTTTATGAGTATTGCCATCAATGAAAAAGGGGGAGATTGTTGGCAATTGGCACTCATCCAGTGATTGATTATTGGTTTAGGGTTGTCATTGATGAAAAATCTTCATGAATATTTGATCTGGTAGCCATAATTCCTTTTAACCGGAAGCAGATGTTAATTGATAGGAAGTTAATGGACATTTAGGTTTGGACATAGGTGTTTTGGTCCAAAAGCATTCCAGTGAATCTTATATCCTCTTGGTTTCTATCAAATGTACCTTTCAAATATATCCTCTTGGTTTCAATCAAATGTGTTTCCTTCAAATTCTTTTGAAGTCTAGCAACTAGACCAACTAGATGACCTATATCCGGTAGGTTGTGAATAACATAGTGCAATTTTCCAATCATTGGCTTGTACTCCTTCTCATCAAAACATGTGGCCTCATCTTCCTTAGAAAGCTTACAACCTGTAACCATTGGTATCCCAACTAGTTTACAGTCACTCATACCAAATGTCTTTAATACCTCCTTCACATACTTAGACTGTGTAATGAAAATACCACTCTTCATTTGTTGTATTTGAAAACCTATGAAGTGTTTTATCTCTCCAACAAGAGACATTTCAAACTCACTTTTCATTTCATTTGCAAATTCAATTCTCATGTCATCATTTCCCCTAAATATGATATCATCTACAAACAATTCACTAACCAATAAATTATCTCCTTTGGATTTGAGATATATGTTTCTATCTTCACTGGTTCTAGGAAAACCTATCTTCATCAAGTGTCAATGAAGCCTTTCATACAATGCTATTGGTGCTTTCTTTAATCCATATAGTTCTTTGTGCAACTTACATATCATGTCCTTCTTATCAGTTAAAGCATAACCATCCGACTGCTCAATGTATACTTCTTCTTCTAGTATTCCATTCAAAAATGTTAACTTCACATCCTTGTGATATACTTTGAATCCCTGATGAGCTGCAAAATCTTGTAAAGTTTTGACACCTTCCAGTTTAGCCACTGGTGCAAAAGTCTCACCATAATCGTCTCCTTCTTCTTGTGCATAACCTTTGCAAACCAATCTAGCTTTGTTGTGAACTACAAAACCATATTCATTTAGGTTGTTCCTGAAAAACCCACTTAGTACCTATCACATTTTTATTCACTAGTCAGGGTACTAGGGTCCATTTTTTATTCTTTTCAATTTTTTCAAGATCCTCCTCCATAGCTTTAACCCAATGATCATCTCCAAATGCTTTCTTAGTAGTTCTAGGCTCAATAGTGGAGATTATGCAAGAATTCTCTCTGATTCTTCTTCTAGTTAGCACTCCATCATCCTTATCTACAATAATATGTTCAAGATTGTGATTAAGCCTCACATACCTCAAAATAACAAGATCATTATCTTTAGGTTCTTCTTCTACATTATCATCATCTTTTGAATCTAATTGTTCGGGTTGAACTGGTACATCAGTATTTGCTTTCCCAGTTTCAAGTTTGACAAGTTCTATTTCCAAAAACAAAATGCAAGGATCTTCATCCTTTTTATCCACACTAGTTTCTTCTAAGACTTCAAGATACTCATCCACTCGTACATCAGCACTCTCAATGATTCTTTGTGTCTAGTTGTTATAAGATTTGTAGGCCTTACTCTTGATGCAATAACCAAGAAATATACCTTCATCACTTTTGGCCTCAAACTTGCTAATATAGTCACCTCTGTTAATACAACATTTTATCCCAAATATCTTGAATTAACCAACATTAGGTGATCTACCATACCAGTATTCATAAGGGGTCTTGTCTGTACCTCCCTTTACCAAAATCATATTCATTGTGTAGACAACAGTGCTGACAACTTCTCTCCATAATGTTTTTTCTACACCTCCTTGTATAAACATCATCCTAGCAGCTTCAACAATAGACCAATTGTTTCTCTCTACAATATCGTTCTGTTGTGGTGTCCTTGGTGCAGAAAGTTGTCATTTGATACCATTCTCTTCACAATATCTAGTGAATTCCTAAGAAGTGAATTCTCTACCTTGATCAATCCTCAGACACTTTATCTTCTTTCCACTCTCCTTTTCAGCTAAGGCCCTGAATGCCTTGAGCTTACTAAATGGCTCTATTTTATCTTTCAAGAATGTGACCTTCATCATCCTTGAGCAATCATCAATGGAGATCATTAAATATCCATCACCTTGAATACTTTTGGTCCTTATTGGTCAACATAGGTTTGTATGAACCAAACCTAACAGATGCTCTACTGAAAAAAACTTTCTCTTGAAATTTAAGGATGTCATCTTTCCCAACTAACATTCCTTACATAGAGCATTAACTGATTTCTCCAAAACCTCTCACTGACTTAGACTTACTCACTTTAACAATGTTATCAAAATTTATATGACAAAATCTCCTATGCCAAAGCCAACTATCATCTACTTTAGCAAATAAATAGTTTCTGAATTTAGGATTCAGGTGAAACACGTTACCTTTAGTCTATTTGTCGATTGCAATTAGTTCACCTTTGGTCCCATAAATTTTGTACATACCATTCTTAAACTCCAATAGATATCATCAGTCATTGAGTTGTGCAACAATCAAAAGATTGTGCTTTAGACATTCAACCCAATAGACATCATCTGCACTGCTCTTTCCATTAAGATAAATATTTTCCTTACCTTTAACCATGTAGAGTGAGTTAATACCAAATATTACAACTCCACCATCAAATTCCTTCCAAGAAATAAATTTCCTCTAGTCATGTGATGTGAGAAACCACTATCAATGATCCAATCATCAGAATTATCCATGCAAGAAACTAAAAATTTCTGATCAAATTTCTCCTCTTTCATGGCTACAAACACAATGTCTTCATTATCATGACCATTGGACTCCTCATCACTAATACCACCATCAACTGCAATAAGACGATCTCTTTTTCCTTTTCTCTTGTATTTCTTGAACTTGTCTTGCTTGTGCTTATTATCACCATTAGGAGAGTTAGCAGCTATGTGTCTAATCTTGTTGCATGCAAAATATTTCAAAGGTAATTTACCTCTATACTTACCGATAGCTCTGGGAAATCGCTTGGCCAACAATGTTTCAAGCTCAACTAAATTGTCTTCATCATCAATTTCTTTATTTGATCTAGATTCATGATAGTGACTAATATCTCTGCTTTTCCTCATAGATGGGTTAGAAACAAAAGTTCTAAATGTTGATTCGGATTTCTGAATACTACCATCATATAAATTTAATTCAAGTGAGGTAAGCTTACCTTTGATGGATTCAAGGGCTATCTTAGTTTTGTCAATAGATTTCAGCTCCTGATGGATGCAACTCGGATAGCGTAGATAGGTAGTAGGGTTCTCAACACCTTACTAATGATTGTGGCATCATCCATTTTACCACTAGCACTCTTGATCTCACCAACTATCTCTTTTATCCATTGACCATACTATTGGATACTCTCACCTTGAGTCATCCACATGTCATCAAACTTTCCTCTTAGACTCTCTTCCTTGGCAATGTTCACATGTTCATCACCGCTATAAATATCTTCAAGTTTCTTTCATACCTCATATGCAGTCTCTAGACCATGGACATCAACATTTTCTACATCAGACAAAGAACAGATAATAGGCTCTAGTGCTTGATTGTTTTCTTGTTTCTCTTTCTTCTAATCATCAGTCATAATCCCACTAGGTGAAACATATTGAGTATTAACATGTTCCCAGTATTGATTTCCAAGACTTGATATAAATTTTCATTCTATCACTCTGCATTCTATAGTTCTCTCTATTAAACTTCGGACCTTCCTTCTTCATTGTGTTCTACAAGATCTTCACCTCAAGCTATTAGTTTTAGACCTTAGAGGACCTGAAAATCTCTTATACCAATTGATGGTATGATGAAAGAACAAATATCTGATCAACTACTGAGAGGGGGGGGTGAATAAGTAGATAGAAAAACTAGTTAAACTTTACCTTTCTTAGAAATAACCTCTCAAGTAAACTTAGAACTATCAATGTAATATCTCTGTCAGAATAAAACCGTCTAGTTAAAACAGTTGATTGTTACAATAGATTAATAGTAAACAACTTGATACTCACAAACATCCAAATACTTATACTGACATAAATAAAACTTCATTTCATATTGCTTCCAGTTATCGTGACTTATCAAAGTGAAATAAGTAGTTAAGAAATTCAACCATAGAAATATAGCCACAAAAACATTCACCACTTGACACAATATTTTGACGTGGAAACCCAAATACGAAAAACCACAGTAAGATGAAACTCACAAGATAACTATCTAAACCCTTCTATAGTTTGCCCTATTACGAGCCAGGTCTATTAAAGATTTTCCAAAACGTCCTGTTAAGAACAGATCCTAATAGGGACCACCCAGTTAAGGGATTGACTGTAATGCCTTGTTAGGAACAATACCCTCTAAGGAGTAACCTTTGTAAAGGATTTAGAATCAAAACTAATGGATCACCTGGTTAGAGGATTTGATTAACACCAAGCTTTTTAGAGCTTACCCGGTTAGGGGATTTAACTGTTGTAATTGTTAGAAAACACTAGGAGTTTGTCGATCTGATTGAATAGAACTACACTTATCTATTCAGATCCTTTTCATTCTCCTATCTACCTTTACTCAAACTATAGATACATCATCTGGTTCGACAACCACACACTTAATTCAACTTTACCAACACTTGAACTAAGATAACTCATCGACCTTATAAACAAATCAATTAGGTTGGTAACACAACAAAAACATATTTTTGTCATAGAGATTAAAAACAAGTCGGTTCAGGTATGACCATTGGATTATATAAAAATCTATGCACATCATTCAAGAAAGCCTCAACCGTTCCTTGATCACCACTTCATCGAACTTAGTAACTAATCACGTGCTTTGCATTACATGCAATATACTTTCTCATTCCCTAGATAAAAACATTAACACAATGTGTAAAAACCTTTTTGAAAATCTCCTCATACAATATGTATACGTGTCATAATCATTACCACTGATTACCAGATGATAAACCAATATAACTAATTCACCAAACTTAATCAATTATGGTTTATCAAAACAATAGGTAGAATTTACCAGTTCAACTCTTCAATACTTAGCAATACTGGTTTACTCCACAAACTTACATACTGGTTATAGTTTCCTTCCACTAGCTCTTCATACCACTTATAAAACATCATTCCAAAAATATCATTACCGATTAATTAAGATCAATGACAACATAACATATCATTAATGCAATCTACATGCAAATACCAACAAGTTACAGGACTACCCTTAGGATCGACTTGATATCTAGTAGCCATGCATACAACATGCATAATGGCAAGTCTAGTCTAAGTCAAATATAATAGTCCACCAACCATAGACCTGTACAAGGTTTGATTAGCTTTTGGAGATTCATCATTCTTATATATTTTTCATCCAGTCACCATAGGAGTTCTAACTAGTTTAGAGTCATCTAACCCAAATTTCTTTAATAATTCTTTAATATACTTAGCTCGAGATATAAAAATACCTTTACTAGTCTATGAAATCTGCAAACCTAATAAAAATTCAATCTCACCTATCATAGACATCTCAAATTCATTCCACATATCACTGGAAAATTTCATGCTCAATTCATCATCTCCTCCAAAAATGATATCATAAACAAAGACTTCAAGAATCAAAATTTTATTGTTCTCAATCTTGAAATACAAATTATAGTCAATTGTACTTTTATTGAATCCCAATTTTAGTAAGTACTTATCTAATCTTACATACTAGGCTCTAGTGGATTGCTTCAATCCATAAAGTTATTTCTTCAGTTTGCATACCATGTCTCCATCATCTGATAATGAAAATCCATCAGGTTGCTTTATGTAAACCTCTTCCCCAAGATCACCATTCAAAAATCTAGTTTTAACATTCATCTGATATACCTTGAAATCTTTATAAGAACCATATGCAAGCATCAATCTAACAACTTCAAGTTTGGCTACTGGAGAAAAAGTCTCCTCATAATCAATTCCTTCATATTGTGAATGTCCTTTGAAAATGAATCTAGATTAATTTCTAACAAATTCACTGGGTTCAATCAATTTGTTTCTAAATACCCATTTAGTACCAATCACATTTTTGTCTTTAGGTCTTTCTATAAGCTCCTATGTGTTTTTCTTTTCGATTTGATTCAATTCTTCTTCCATGACCGTTATCCAATTTTCATCTTCACATGCTTCAATAACATATTTAGGTTCAATCTTGGAAATTAAACATGCCTCTTTAGCAACAAGTTTTCTTCTAGTCATAACACATTTTCTTTTGTCACCAATGGTCTGATTTTTAGAGTGATTCAGTCTTACATATCTTGGGGTCTTCTGATTTGTCTAATTTTTAAGTTCCTACACTTCTTCACCAGCAATAGCAATATCTAGATTGATTGTCTCTACCAGATCATTTATCTTTAATGATTTTGTATGAATCTACTTTGAAAGAACATATTCATCATCTTTAAATGGTCTAATTTTCCTTCCAAAGTTCTCATCTACCTTTAAATTTTCACTTTCTACTACCTTTCTCAGTCTCTTGTTATAGCACTAGTAGGCTTTACTCTTTGTAGAATAACCCAAGAAGATTCCTTCATCACATCTTGCATCAAACTTGCATATATCCTCATCTCTCTTGATATAATACTTGCTTCCCAAAATTCTAAAATATTTAATAGTAGTAACATGAGCAAACTATATCTCATAAGGGGTCTTACCAGAATCACCTTTTATGTGTACCTAGTTGAATGTTTCAGCAACAATGCTAATGACTTCTCTCCAGTAGCTCTTGGACACATTCTCTTTTATCAACAAAGTCCTTGTAGAATCCAATATAGTCCTATTCTTTCTTTCAACAACTCCATTTTGCTAAGAAGTTGTAGGAGCAGATAATTGTCTTCTAATCCCATGCTTCACACAAAATGAATCAAACTCACCAAATAAAAGTTCTCCTCCTCTAACTGATCTGAAACATTTCAACTTGAACCCTTCCTTTGTCTCAACCTTATCTTTGAATATCTTGAATTTGTCTAATGATTTTGATTTCTCTCTTAGAAAAACAACCCACACCATTCTGGAACAATCATCAATTAGCAACATGAAGTATGTATCTCCCCGCACACTTCTCACTCTTGTAGGTCCACATAGGTCAATATGTACAAGATCTAATAATCCATTGGATGTATACTTACTCTTAAAAGAAATTCTTTTTTGCTTTCCCATTTGACATTCTTTACATACAGGATTAGCAGGTTTGACAATCTTAGGAAAATCTCTAACAACCTAACTAGTATTGTTCTTAATTATGGAATCAAAGTAAACAAGACACATTCTTCTATGCCATAACCATCTTTCATCAATTTGATCAATCAAGAAACCTCCCTCACCGACATTCAAATACAATATATTACCTTTTGTCTGAGTTTTGTTTGTAATCTCTATACCAAAGGCATTTAGGATCTTGCATTTTTCATTCTTGAATTGAAAATTATATCCCTTGTCAACCATCTGTCCAACACTATGAAGATTATGCTTCAAATCCTTAATATACGAGACATTATCAGTGTTATGCTTACCATTAAAATAAATAGAACCTCTACCATGGATCACACATTCTTTTTTATCTCCAAATCTTACTATTCCACCATCATACTTTTCCATATTTAAAATTTTTCTTTTATTACCACTCATATCATGTGAACAACCACTTTCAATCAACCATTCATCTTTCTCTTCAGCTTTGGTAGCTAAATATTTCTCCTCAGTAGTACAATTTGTGAGGTCAGTAGGTACCCGTCCATATTCTCTAATGGCAATGAACACCGTCTCATCTCCAGAATTTCCATTTGATTCTTCATTTGTAACACCTTCATCATCAACATAATAACAATTCTTCTAATATTTATACTTTCGGTTAGGCTTATAAGGCTTATCATACTTCTCATTCTTATCATATCTATCATTCCTTTCATACTTATGATGTTTATCATATCAATAATACTTAGACATTCTCTCCAGACATCTAGAATAAAAATACCCTATCTTATTACAAGAAAAATATTTCAAAAGCAATTTTCAATCATACTTACCAACACCTTTAGGCAATCTTTGGGCAATCGGTGCTTCAAGCTCATCTAATTCTCTTTATTTCTCTTTCATTTCTCTTCGCTCTCTCTCTCTCTCACACACACACACACATTTGGATATCTTTCTTGAATTTTCTCCTAGATCACACCTCTACTTTCTGGATACAGATGCTCTGAATGCTATCTCAGATTTTCCATGTGATTCTGCAAATTCACTCAACTCAAAAGTAGCAAATTTTCAAACTACCATATCTCTTGTGACAGTAGTTACACACTTGATCTCATCAATGGAAACTACCTTATCTTTTTAAGTAGGAGAAAATGATCTAAGAACCTTAGGAACAATATCATCTTCTTCAAGAGTTCCACCAGCACATCTGATATTCAAAACAATCTCATTTACCTTGATTATAAAGGTGTTATGTTTTCATCTTCGCTCATCTTCAACATTTCATACTTCCCTTTCAATCTTTGCAGGTTAGAAAATTTAACTTGTTTATCTCCTTTATACAAGGTCTCCATCTTTTCCTCGATCTTATGTGCAGTATGAAGTCCCCTTACATTATTCGTGTTTGTATCATTCAGGGCACTCAACAATGATTCTTTTCCTATGATATTATTCTCTTCTTCCTTAATCTCATTAGGAGTGATTGAACCATTTTGAGGATGATTATAAAAATTCTTAGTAATTTTATAGAATTCATCCCCAAGCCATTTCAGATGCACTTCCATTTGGTTCTTCCATATAGTAAAATTATTTCCATCAAATCTTGAACTCTCCTTCTGAAACACATAAGTTGTCATCCCAGATCTCGTCAACTGGTCAAGAATTTTTCAAAGGATCTAGCTTTGATACAAATTATTGGCAACAATCAAGAAGGACAACTGAGAGGAGGGGTGAATTAACTGTAGTAACGACAAAGATAAACAAAATAATAGTACAACACAGCACCAAGATTTTGACATGAAAAGCTTGATCAAGGGAAAAACCATGGTGGGACCCTACCCACAATGAAATTTTACTTTGAAGTAGTATGTGAAATAATTACAATGAGGAGTGCACATGCATTTAGGCAACTGACTAGATATCACTGCTCAAAATACAATAACCTCAAAGGCTAAAACCTTAAGGAAGGTTCACTACCTTACAAACAGGTCTCATTGACTTACAAACAAATTTAGACAACAATAAGAAATCAAATGAACTGAAAAAATTACATATGCTAATGCCTAATAATAGTTCCAATTAAGCTCAACTGTCTTCTCTACAACACTTCAATTTCTACTCAAACACAATACTAGAGGATGTAAAAGTTTGTTTGTACATATACAACTCTTTGATAATGCAAACACTTCACTGATGCTCAAATTACATGAATAATGTATCTATATATATATCGATCATCAACCTTGGAATCAAGGTTGGCTCAACGGAAAAGATCAATTACAAAAATCTCAACACACGATACAAATATAAACCACCAAATCAGTATTATGATATGAATGACATAACATGGAGCCAAATAGCTTATCCAAACATGCAACACTACCAGAAACATCTCCAAGATTAGCCACACCACCAAATAGGTTACATATCATGAAGAACACCACTAGATCAACAAGATCACCAGAACCACGCACAAAGATCAATGTAGACCATCAAGTAAAATAGGACATGATTAGAAAACACTAAAAAACATGTTATAGTCATGCGCAACAACTACACCAGCACCACTTATCAAATATTCATCAACTCATGAACAATTGCAACTGTCACATGGAAAAATGACTTGCGAAGCACCAAATTACAAACCTGTTAAACACAAAGTACAACAAAAAGGGGGATGAATCAATGGTTCCTAATCTATTCGATCTTTTAAGGAAACTTCATAATATTGGTTGTTATCTTAAGCACTACACAATCAAACTAGTAAGGAAAATGAGGAAACAAAACAAGACAATCACACAAATGCAACACACAACACCATATGTACGAGAAAAACCCAATATGGGAAAAAAACCTTGGTGAGAAATGTTGTTGGAGACTACTTCTCTAATCCAGCCCCAAAAGTGAAACACTGAATTACAAATTTTATGAAACCAACCCAAAGAGCACCGACCCCTACCGAGTTAGGGTACCAACCCAAGGAGCACCAACCCCTGCACCAAGCTCCAACTTGGTGATGTCTATTGAAAATACAATTTAGATACAGTTATGGCCTCTAGTTACAAATGAGTTCTGCAACTCTAGATCAAACAAATTACTACTGGTTCATAGTCTTTTCTTCTTTGTTGAATCTTACACTACTAGTTATGAGATCACTCTCTCTAATTCTTGGCTTCTTATTCTCTTTCCCTCACTCTCACAATCTCACAACTCACTATGTCACACTTGGATATTACCTTGCTCAACCACGCCTCACCGGTTTACTCAACTGTTTGACCTGCTACTATTATACTGGTACTCAATCATTGCTGGTTAAACCCTCTCATTAGTTTTCTTGTTGACTCACTCTATAGCTTAGAATAAATTCTAAGTGAGATAATTCTTCTCTGCACTCTAGCTCTCCTGAATCTTCTTCTCCTCCTCAAGAATCAAATCTTTTTCTGTTTCGAGCTAATATATTTAAAATCGTGGATTCCCACAAATAATGAATTCAGCCACTATCGTGATAGGTTTTCCTTCTTCAACTAGATCTGAATATGATTTGATTTGATCTTCTTTTATAGGGATAGGATCGTCATGACATCGATCAATCACTTATAGAGCTGTGCAATCCAATGTGCATTTTTAAGTTTGGGAGATTTGCACCATGTTTTTCTGCTTTTCTTTGTCACTCAACATTAATGGCTTTGTTGTTCCCTTCACCTAATAGGTATGAATATAAAATCTTCTAACAAAATTAGTGCAGTTTCTTTTCCAGCTTGCCTTCCTTGAGCCACAATCTTCTAGCATCCTCTGTGACTTGCGGGTTCCGTATTAAAGTATACCTGCTCATAGATTGTTGAATCAATGCACACTCCACTGACCTATGAAATAGCTCCACCTGGCATCCAACTATCATGCTTGTCAACATCTACATTTTCTTGGATTCTTATGTAGGTTTGTCATTCTTTGTCGACCAAGGTTGCCTACCAGTTTAGTTCATCTTACTAATGAGCCTACAAACCGGTAGAAGACACAATTCATGTTTATCGGTAGCCTTCCTTTTGTCTTCTCACTTTTATGTGCGATGATATCATATGTCTATCTCTTCTTATACCAGTCATCACTTCTTACTTACCCATGACATTTCCAAACAAGTTGACATCAATGACAACTTAATGCCAATAATGCCAACAATCTCCCCCTTTGGCATTGATGCCAACTTATTGCAAGACACTTCATACTAGAAATTGGTATATTTATCCCCCTTTGATCCATACCTAACTCACCCTTTGTTAGGACCCGGAGGCAACTGAGAGGGGGAGGGGTCAATCAGTTGTCTACTTAATGTCAACCCAAATATAACTTAGCCAAACTTAGTGCATAATACTGGTAAACCAAACTTAATGTTGGTAGACAGTTTCACAGTTAATAACAGTACTAGTAAAGTTTAATGCATGAAACAGAAAGGCAAATAACATCCATAACACATAACACAAATATTTGTACATGGAAACCCTGTAAGGGGAAAAACCACAGCGGGAAACCTTACCCATAATCAGATGATACTACTATAGATAGTATGTGTGTACAAATGGGGTCTGCACATGCAGAAAGGCCAACTTCCTAGAGCTCACTACTCAAACACAAAATGGAAGTCACACCGACTACAATTGGATGGTTAGATCCAATGATAGTGTACTGCATATGATAGCATCTTCATATGTTGGATTCAATACCGGTTAAACTCTGATTGCCTTCTTAAACCTTCCTTGAAAGATGTCTACATGAATATCACTGCTTATATTCAAATATACCGAATTCCTTTCTACTTTGAATACATTTAATCTCACAAATGAGATCTTACACTTATACCAAAACCTCAGACCAAATGTGTAGGTCAGCTCACAAAGAATATAACAACTAAATCAATTACAAATAAATCAGTATGCGATGCATGATGTCGACTCAATGCATTTATAATAATAAGAAATCATCTCCATAACGTGTCATGCTAATCTGGATTAGATAATGCTTGCCAGTCCATAACCTAGATGTATTTTTCAGTAACAACAAATATGCAAACTAGAATAGACCAATAACCAAATCACCAAAACCAAGCATCCAAACAATATCTCGGACATGACTAGGTAATCTCCAAATGATAATAGATCATCCTCAGTGTCGGTGAACAATATAACCCGCCGGCGAACCAGATACCAGTGATTGTGCATAAGTCACTGAACATGCCGGTGAACATAACCAAGGATAACTGTTGACAAGTGTTGACATCATTGACAAAACCAATGCAACACATCCATAATACCAACACCCTTATGCTGCTACTAGAGACTGCAGCTGGTCTTGAGATATGGTTCAAGAGTTATAAATGTTTTTATGAGCTGCCTCTGAACCATATAAATACTTCCTTTCTGAAGTGCATAAGGTAGATGAAATAACTCCCAATTTGTGTCTTAAGTACTCAAATGTTCATACTTGTAATGGTTTGGTTGAAATGTTTGCTACTTGTCCTCTAGTAGGGACATAATTCATCCTTACTTCCTAGACTTCAACTTTCTCTTTGAGAAAATGATACTTGATAGCATTATTCTGGAATGTATTCTTCTTCAGTAGTTGATAGAGAGACTGAGTCCTTCTTTTTGATATTCCATGAGACCAACCAGTCATGTAGGAAGAATTCACCACCACTTGTGCTCTTTTGATCATCAATGCAACCTACCCAATCAGTATTAGTATATGCTTCCAAGATGAATTTCCCTTATTTAGGGTACCCCAATCCGTAATTGAGTGTTCCTTGTAGGTATCTAAAGATTTTGATTACAACATTCATATGTGACTTCTTCTAGGTGAATCTTGAAACTAGCCACCATGCACACTACTTGTTCTATGTCTGGTCTAGAGGCAGTTAGATACAATAGATAGCCTATCATGGATTTAACAATGTGTGATCCACCAGCAGTGATTCATCATTCTTTCTTAATTTACTTCCGGTCACCATGAGGGTACTTACCGGTTTACAATCCTCCAGTTAAAATTTCTTCAACATATCATTTGCATACTTGGTTTGTGAGATAAAAAAAAATCCCTTATTGTGTTGTAATATCTGCTAACCAAGAAAGTATGTCAATTCACCAAGCATTGACATCTAAAATTCTAATTGCATATGATCAACAAATTCTTTGCATAGGATGTCCTTATTGCCTCCAAAAATAATGTTATATACATACACAACAACAATAATCATGTGGTTTCCATCTTTCTTTATGTATAAATTTCTCTCAACACTCCCCTTTTTAAATCCTTGCTCCTCTAGGTATTGATCCGATCTTGAATACCATGCTCTAGGAGCTTGCTTTAAACCGTATAAGGTCTTCTTTAACCAACACAAAAATGTTTCATCGTCATGTAGTAGAAACCCTTCCAGTTGCACCATGTTCACTTCTTCTTCTAGATTTCAATTTACGAAGGCAAATTTTACATCCATTTGATATAATTTATAACCATTATAGGTAGAGAAGGCTGACATTCTGATTGCTTCTAATCTATCTACCGGTGCCAATGTTTCTTCAAAGTCAATTCCCTCTACCTAAGAGTATCCTTTGCACACTAGTCTAGCATTATGCCTAACAATTGTACCTTCTTCATTCATCTTATTCCGGTAGACCCATTTAGTGCCAATGATGTTCTTATCTTATAGTCTAGCGACTAATTCCTAGGTCTTGTTCTTCTCAATCTGTTGTAGTTCTTCTTTCATGGCATCCATCCACTCTTGCATTTTGTAGGCCTCATTGAATGGTTTAAGTTCTACTTCAATCATGAGGCATAAGTTGACTTGTTCATCATTCTGGGAAAGTCTTCTTCTATTCTGCACACCATTACTCTTATTCCCTAGAATTTTCTCTTCCAAGTGATTCAACTGCACATATCAATTGGAAGCCTTCTTGGATGCTTCTTCCAGTTCATTATCTAACTGAGCTTCCACACCTTCATCACCACAATCATCATACTGGTTAAACTATGGTTGACTTCCTTTGTGCATGTCCTCATTAAATTTTACATGCACAATCTCGATGACTCTTCTTAGTCTTTTGTTGTAGCATTTGTAGGCCTTGCTATTAGATGAGTAACTAAGGAAGATTCCTTGATTACTCCTAGAGTCAAAACTACATAGACCATCCGTATCTCTCTTGATAAAGCACTTACTTCCAAATAATTTGAAATATTTGATTGATGGCTTCCATTAATACTACAACTCCTAAGGTATCTTTCTATTATTTGCTATTAATTGAACCTGGTTCCAGGTATATGCAGCAATATGAACAACTTCCCTCCAATATGTATCTGGCAGACTGACCTCATTTAACATGGTTCTGGCCATCTCCTTAACTATCATGTTCTTTCTTTCTACCACACCATTTTGTTGTGGTGTCATAGGGGCTGAGTATTGCCTTCTAATTCCTTGTTTTTCACAGTAATCTTCAAATTCATTTGATGTGAACTCTCCACCCCAATCTGATCTAAGAGATTTTATCTTGCACCCACTTTCTTTCTCCTCTAGCTTCCTAAAGATCTTGAATCTGTCAAATGCGTGTAGCTTATCTTATAGGAAGGTGACCCATTGCATTCTTGAGTAATCATCAATAAAGAGAATAAAATATATTTCACCCACAAGAGCTCATGTCCTAGTTGGACCACACAGATCTATATGCATGATCCCAAGGGATCTTGAGGTGTTGTGCTCTTTTGTCCTGAAGCTAACCTTAGTCTTCTTTCCTTTCACACATTCATCACAAAATGTTCTTATCGGTTTGAACATGGGTGAAATATTCCTCACACACCTCTTAATTCTTACTGCAACTAAGTTATCAAAGTTTATGTGGCCTACTGTTTGGTGCCACAACCAGCTTTCATCAACCTAACCTATTATGCATCGGGACTCATAACATTCCTTCAAGTTGTAAACATTGCCATCTGTTCTTTTCCCTCTGCCACAACCTAACCGGTACTATCTTTCTTTATCTGGCAGTCGGTTGAGTCAAAGGTGAATTTATAATGGTTTTCACACATCTGACTCAGACTTAGCATATTGTTCTTTAGGCCTTCCACATAATATACACCATGTGCCTTCAATTTTCTATGAATATTGAGAGTAAGTGTTTCTTTTATTTTGATGGATGAGTTGTCTCCAAATCTTACTGAACCACCATTATAGTCTTCAAGTTTGATAAATTTATTTTTATCACTGGTCATGTGATTGGAGTAGCCACTATCTACAACCCATAGATTTTTCTTTCAGCATGCAAGGTAGTCTACACGATCAGACTCGATTTGGTCTTTTCTTTTTCTTTCTCAACCCATACCGGTTTGGTTTTCTTTTGCATATCAGTTTCTATTTTGTGCTTTGGTTAAACTACCAGTTCTTGGTCAAGATTTGTCTTCCTCTGCTTGATATTTTTATTTTTACAAAACTTTTCTATATGTCTAAAATATTGATGGTTATAACATTTCATATTTTCATTCAAAGATGAGTCTTTAAAATTATTGTAGAGCACTAGTTTATTCTTCCTACATTCAAAACTCCTATGACCATATCCATTACAATGGTAACAAAAAAAATTCATATCCTAGAGTACATTAAATGGATTTTTACTTTCATAACTCATAGAGGGTTTAATAGTTAATCTACAATCAGCTATCCTATGCCCAAAGTTTTTAGACCAGTAATAGTAACCATGAAAGTTAGGAACATACTGGTTAAGTTGTCTTAGTCCTACAAAGGACTGGCTCACTGGCGGTCTTCCCTTCATGTTGTTAACTGAGGTGAATCCTTCATCGTGAACTCTTACATTTCTCCTTGCATCTGCATGTCAGTATATTGAGTGTGGCCCCTGGTTCATTGCTTGTGTATACAGGTATGTGCAACGATTTCCAATAGCATCTGCATATGTCTTTTTAGTGGTATACTTGCCTACAATGAATGTTTTATTTTCTTCACCTTCATTTGAAGAGGTGAAATTTATTTCCTTTTCAAATGTGTCTTTCTTGTTTGAACTTTTACCTTCTTCAAATCCTAAGCCACTGGTACCTTTGGATTTCTTCTCTTTGATCAACATCTTGTCTAAGGGTTCGATGTTGCCTTCATATTTGCTCCTTACTTTTATTTCTTCCTTAGTTTCTTCAAGCTCCTTTCTAAGCTTCACTATTTTTTCTTCCAAATCTTGATGCTCATTTTCCGTCTTTATCAGGTCAGAGGATGTAACTTCACATATCCTCTTAGTTTCTCCCAACTACAATTTCAAGTCAAATATGACTTGATTGAACTCATCTAAGGATTTCTTTAGGAGACCTTTTTCATCTACTGCAGCAAGATTGACCACCTTGAGTTCTCTTCTTGTTTTACTAAATTCATCAAGAGCACTTATAAGCTCACCTTGTAAATCCATTTCAGCCTAAATATCCTCTTCTTCCTCATTTTCAGCAACCGGTTCATCAAGTGCCATAAAGATATTAAATTTTTTGTCATTCTCATGGTCGTCATCTTCTGATGTACTTTCTTCATCAATGGTATCATCTTCAATAGTATATAGGTTGTTCTATTTCCGGTAGCCTGTTCTTGCTTGGCGTTATACATTTCTTTATTTTTCTTTTCTAGTAGATCTGCTAAACCCTCTTGACTCATCTCCACCGATTTCATTATAAGCACATTTTTGTAGCAAAGTGTCCAACTTTATAACAGTTAAAATATTTTAGTGGTAGCTTTCCATTATACTTTTCGGATCCTCTTTTGAGATTTCTGACAAAGTTTGATACCTCTTCATCACAGTCATAGCTAGATCCTTTATGAGCAGCTACTTCTTTTCCCTTCTGGTGGTGTTGAATGATGCCTCTTTCCTTAAGGAAGCATCTCTAGTTGTTCTCATTTCATAGGTTGTTAGTGAGCCAAATAGTTCATCCATTGAAAAGACCTTCACATCCTTGGCTTCTTCTATGGAAGACACCTTAGTATCATACTTAGGTGTAAGGGACCTAAGTATCTTCTTGACAAGGATCTCATCTATAATTTATTACCAAAGCCCTTTGATGGTATTCACAATTTCATCAAATCCGTGAAGGTAGTCTGCAATCTTTTCATCATCCCTCATCCTAATGGATTCCATTTGGCCCCTTAGTGATTGTATCTTAGCCTCTCTAACTTTTACATCTCCTTCAAATAACCTTCGCATTTTATCCCAGGTCTCCTTGGTAGATGCACAGTGCATGACCTTGGAAAACTCATTATCAGATAGCCCGCTTAAGATAGCATGTTTGGCCTTTGGATTGTTCTCATACTCCTTCTTGGCATTGGGATCAATGGGAGGAACACTAGGGACAACATACCCACCCTTGACAGACATCCACACATAAAACCAAGGGAGGAGATATAGGTCTCCATTATTCTGCTCCAAAAGGCATAGTTGGATCCATCAAACATGGGGGATTTTGACGAAGCAGAATTATTTCTTATCATTGTGTTCTAATTGTAGAATCTACCCAAGGTTTATAAATAACCTGGAACCTATACTTTGATTCCAATTGTTGAACACAAATTACCACTGAGAGGTGGGTGAATTAGTGGTTCCTAATCTATTTTACATTCTAAGGAAACTTCAGAATATTGGTTGTTATCTTAAGCACTACACAATCAAACCAGTAAAGAAAATTAGGATACCAAAAGGGACAATCACACAAATGCAACCCACAACACTAGATGTATGAGGAAAACCTAATGTGGGAAAAAAATTTGATGAGAAATGCTACTAGAGACTACTGCTCCAGTCCAGCTCCACACGTGAAACACTAAATTAGAAATTTTAGGGCACCAAACCAAGGAGCACTAACCCCTACTAATTTAGGGAACCAAAACAAGGAGAACCAACCCTTGCACCAAGCTCCAACTTGGTGATGTCAATTGGAAATACAATTTAGATACAATTATGGCCTCTTGTTAAAAATGAGTTCTGCAAATCTGGCTCTAATAAATTATTGTCGGTTAATAGTATTTTCTCCTTTGTTGAATCTCACAATAGTGGTTATGAGATCACTCTCTCTTATTCTTGGCTTTTTCTTCTCTCTCCCTCTCTCTCATAGTCTCACAACTCACTATGTCACACTTGCATATTGCCTTGCTCAACCACACCTCACAGGTTTTCTCAACTATTTGACCTACTGCTATTATATCGATGTTGAATCACTACTGGTTAAACCCTCACTAGTTTGCTTGTTGACTTACTCTACAACTTACTTAGAATAAATTCTAAGTGAGATGATTCTTCTATGCACTCTATATCTCTTCAATATGCTTCTCCTCCTCAAGAATCAAATCTTTTATGTTTCGAGCTCATATATTTATAATTGTGGATTCCCTCCAAGAAGGCATTCAATGACATCGATCAATCATGTATAGAGCTGTGTAATCCGATGTGCGGTTTCTAATTCGGGAGGTCTGCACCATATTTTGATGATTTTCTTTGTCACTCACCATTAATGGATTTTTTGTTCTATTCACCTAACAGGTACGAAGATGAAATCTTCTTGCAGAATCAATGGTGTTTCTTTTCCTACTTGCCTTGCTAGAGCCACAATCTTTTGGCATCCTATGTGACTTGTGGGTTCGGTATTAAAGATGACCTGCTCACATATTGTTGCATTGATGCACACTCCACTGACTTGTGCAATACCTCCATCAACTTGTGTAGTACCTGCACCTGACATCTAGCTATCATGCTTGGGGGCATGTAAATCTATTTGGATTCCTATGTTGATTTGTTATTCTTTGTCGACCAAGGTTGCCTACCGAGGTTGCCTATCGGTTTAGTTCATCTTACCGGTGAGCCTTCAAAGTGATAGAAGACACAATTCATGTGTACAGGTAGCCTTTCTTCTATTTGCTCACTCTCATGTGTGATCCTATCATATGTCTAGCTCTTCTTATATCGGTCACCACTTCTTACTTACCAATGACATTTCCAAACTAGTTGACATCAATGACAACTTAATGTTAATAATACCAACAAAACCATCTAACATGAATATACATATGATCAGTAAAAAAATATCCTAGAAACTCAACTCTAAATCTTATCTCACCGGAATATACATGAGGAAATACCAAACTTTGCACAACTAAACACTGAAAGACCAAACCACAAACCAGATCAAATAATAAGATTAATCAAATTTCTAGATAACTAAAACCAATCAAGAATGATATAAGGATACTATAAATACTCCATTAAAACACCAAAAAACCAATAAACCAATCCAAGCAATCTTTGCAATCATCAAAATACTAAATCATAGGAATATGTTGACATCAATGAGAAAACATATCCTAGCAACAACAATATCCAACAATCTCCCAATAAAAGAATGACATGTTGTGGAACTAAAAATAATTTCTAGATATCTCAAAGGCATAGAAGAGTTTGGTTTGTGCTATCTGAGGAGCTTAGATTTTACCCTCATAGCTTACAAAGATGCATACTAGGCTGAAAGTTTTGATGATGGAAAAAGTGGAGGAACCTTTTTCCTTGGTTGTCGGTTAGTTGCTTGGTCCAGTAAGAAGCAAGACTCTGTGTCCCTATCTACAATAGAAGCATAATACATTGTAGGATCTTCTTATTGCACTCAGATTCTATGAATGAAGAATACTTTCAAGGACATTGGTGTAAAGTTTGATGATGCTATCTCAATCATGTAGGATAACTATCTAAACTCTTCTGAAGTTCACCTTGTTAGGAGCCAAGCATGTTAAATCTTTACCAAATTCATGTTAAGAACCATTCCTATTAAGAATCAACCAGTTAAGGATTGACTACAAATGTCATGTTAGAAGAAATACCCTGTTAGGAGTAACCCTGGTAGAGGAATTGAAAATCCATGCTAATGGATCACCTTGTTAGACGATTTGACAAGTAACCAAGATTGTTAGAGCCTACCTGGTTAGGGGATTTCAATTTTGCTGTAATTATTTGAAAAAAATAGGGGTTTGCTTGATCTATCTGAATAGCACTACACTTGCTTGATTGGATCCTTTTAAGCTCCTATCTACCTTTACTCAAACTACAGACTCATCATCCGGTTCAACAACCACACACTAAACTTATCTCTTCCAACCACTTCAACAAGACAACTTCATCAACTTATAAAAAATCAATTAGGTCGGTTACACAATAAAAGCCTAATTATCTCATAGAGATTACAAACAAGTCAATTCAAGTATGACCAGTGTATTACATAGCAATCTCTACACATTAATCAAGAAAACCTCGACCGCTCCTTGATCATTGCTTCATTGAACTTGGTAACTCATCAACCACTTTGCATTAGATGCAATACACTTTGCTCATTCCCTAGACAAAAATGCGCTAAAACGCATTTTGAACTTATACTCATATAATGACCATATGTGTCACCATTATTACCGCTCATCATCAGATCATAAACCAACATAACCAATTTAACAACCGTAATCAGTTTAGGTTTAACAAAAACAACTGGTAGGGTTTGCTAGTTACATTACATAGATAGGGTTTAACCTTTTATGAATTACCAGTTTAACTCATAAACTTACATACCGGTTTCCAATGTCCTCCACAAATCTCTTCCTATAGGTTACAAGACAATATCAAAAATAACAACAATATCAACAATATCATTACCGGTTAATTGACATCAATCATAACATAACATATCATTAAAGCAATCTTAATGCAAATGCCAACACATATATCTATAAGGTATCACTTTTGAAGAAAAAAAATTCTAGATAATAAGGTCATACTTGAGTATGTACTTACAACAAGGAAAATTGCAAATATATTCACTAAGGCATTGAGTAAAGGGACTTTTAAGTATCTCCAATAGAAGCTAGGGGTATTACCTAGTTCAGGAGCACTTGATGTACATTATGCCTCAATTTCATAAGGTAATTTAGACCATATTTAATATGTTTGAGTCATTCAATAGGTTATTAGGTGATTATGAGTTCATTTTGTTAAAAGTTGTAAAAATCTTGCAAAGTTGTCATATTGCAAAATTGTAAAAGTGCAAGAATGGGAAGTTGAAGAGTGAAGGTTGTTTAGAATTTAATAATTTGGTTGTTAATGGTTGGAATAAGTTTTTAAAGGCATAAAAATTATGGTTCCATCAATGTAAGGTATATTGAATAATTAGGAGGAATTTTGGAGCAATGAAACCGTTAATTGCTCTACTTTTTATGCTTTCCAGATTGTTCCTCTGAATGGTACTTCATTGAATAGACAAATAAAGGATTGAATCCAATTGGAGATGATTATAGGATGAATCTAGTTTCTGTTTCATTTTTTTGAGTAATTTTCATCATGATTTTCAATATATATGATAGTTTTAATGATTGCAACTTCCAAATTTCTAGGTAACAGTCATGTTCCACCAGATACTATGGATTTGTATGGATGTTATATGATTTTAATGTGGTATGGTTGGATATATTATTTTATAAAATTTCCATTACAACCGCTCTCATCTATTTTTGTCATGTTTTGAGTATTTTAGAGGCATTTTATTGAGATAGTGTTTGAAAACCCTTGGTGAATAAGCCTAATGTTGATTAGTAGTCAATTTTAGGCCCTTGTGTTACAAAACAACCTACCCTTATTTTGATATATTTTGTATAAAGCCTAAATGGTATCCAAAAGTGGTCTTGGATCCTTTAGGTTGGGTCTACATAAAAATTTATGCCTAAAAAACTCAAATTTATGTACTAATTAGGCCTAGGATCATAATTACCTATCATTATTTGAGCCCCATGTTGTGAAACAACTCATTCAAATTCTTTTCTATATTTCAGGGAATAAAAAAGGGTATCCAAAAATACTTTCACAATTTTGGAATGAGGCTTTCTATGAAAGCTATTAATCCTTGTCTTATTCAAGAGGGCTACAAGGAAACTTGGTTGCTTGTGAAGGAAGGGTCTTGAGGTGAAAAATGCTAACACTTTGTGTGATCTAATATTCTTTTTTATTTCATTTGAACCTTTGTACTACATTAATAGGTATAAGAGCCCAACAATCTAGGAAAGTGAAGATTTTTTGGAGTTTTGTGTTTGTCTTTTGTAGGTTGAAGAGAGAACTTGGATGCCAAGAGACTAGGTGATGAAAATAGTGGAAACCTAGGTGAGGTGTCACAAAGACAAAGAGAAGAAAGGTGAAAGAGACTTGCTTGAAGATAGATTCATTTATTAAGGAGGTATTTGTAGGTTGATGGTTTGATAGAGAAGAAACAAAATAGGAGACAAGAGGAAAATTAAAGAAAGAAAGAGAAGCAGAAGGAAAAGAAAATGGAAATTGTGCAAGATATTGGAGAATTTAAATAAGCCATGAAAAAAACAAGAAAGGATATGCAAGAAATGGGAAAAATAATGGAATTTGAGATGCAATAGGTGCTCGATAGAGAAAAACAAGATAAAAGTTGGCATTTACAAAAAAAAAAGATGGTGTCATGGCCGATTAAGAAGTTAGTTAAAAGGAGAAGACAAGTGGGGCCAACAAAATAAGACATGATGAAGTCCCTCATTGAAGAACAAAAGCCTAGAAAAGAGGAAGAAGCAGATGGTAAAATGGTAAGTAAACTTATGACTATTATTACAGTAGTTAGAGTTGATCTATTATCATTGCAAGTTAAAATGAATTTGCAAGGACATGTTGATGTGTTAGTAGATGATAGCGCAAGGAAAGGTATGATTTCTCATGTATGGTATTCAGAATGGGAGAACAAAAATTTAAAGGAGATAGAAGACAAGGGTGCAACATATTATGCTTTTTAATTGATCAAATAGATTGGTGAGGTTATGTGGCCTACTTTCAAGCCACAAGTGCTATGTCATATTTTTCACATTGAAATTAACAAGGAAGAGGAAAGGGTTGTTGAAGAGGAGTGAGGTATTGAGGCATATCATGCGATCCATCAAGACAAAAGACATCGACAACAAGGCGCCAAGCCAAAGAGGCCCCAAGTTTGCATGGACAAGATGAAGCTAAAGGTGAAGTTGAAGACTACATTATTCCAAGAAGACCAAGGGAAAAAGATAGAATAGATCAAGCACAATCATTCAAAGATGAATACCTACTACTAACTTGAATTCAAGAGGGCTTTGAATTTCTTTTTGGTCAGGAGTATGGTGTAGGAGAACCTAATAGACTTTATGCCTCCATGAGGCCATTTTATAAATATTTTCTTTACATGGTGTTTGGGTCATGTAATAAGGTCATTTAGACCATATTTAACTTGTTTGAGTTAGTGAATAATTTATTAGGTGATTATGAGTTCATTTCATTAAAAGTTGTAAAAATCTTCCAAAGTTGTCATATTGCAAAATTGTAAAGTGCAAAAAAGGGAAGTTGAATTTTCAAGGTAGTTTAGAAGCTGATTATTTGGTTGTTACTATTTTGAGTAATTTTTTAAAGACATAAAATTCCAAATTCCATTATTGTAAGGCAAATTAACTGATTTGGAGGAAGTTTGAAGTAATGAAACTATTAATTTATGTATTTTTTATGTGTTCCTGATTGATCCTTTGAATGGTATATTATTGAATGGAATAATAAAGGATTGAATATAATTTTATATTATAGTGGGATGAATCTAGTTTCTGGTTCTTTTTGTTTAAGTAATTTTAATTGTGATTTGCAAAAGATATGGCAGTTTAAATGATTGCAACTTCTAGATTTCTCAGTAACAATCATGTTGCGGCTAATAGTATGGATTTGTATTGACGTTATATAATTAAAATGTGGTATAGTTGGATATATTATTGGATACCATTTCCATTGTGACTTGTCTCATTCATTTTTGTTGGGTTTTGAGTATTTTAGAGGCGTTTTACTGAGACAAGGTCTAAAAACCTTGGTGAATAAGCGTAATGCAAATTACCTGTCAATTTTAGGTGCTTGTGTTACACAAAAATGCACCTAGATTTTGATATATGTTGTATAAAGCCATATGAGTATCCAAAATTGGTCTCGTATCCTTTAGGTAGAGTCTACATCAAAATTTATGCCAAAAAAACTCGATTTTGTATACTAATTAGGTTGAGGATCATAATCACCTATGAGTATTTGACCCCCATGTTTTGAAACAACCCATGTCAAATATTTTATATTATTTAGGGAAGAAAAAAGGGTATCAAAGAATGCTTTCACATTTTGGGGATGAGACTTTCTCAAAAGTTTATTAATGACTATCCTATTCAGGAGGGTTACAAGGTAACTAGCTTGCTAATGAAGGAAGAGTCTTGAGGTGAAAAACCCTAACACCTTGTGTGAGCAAATATTATTGTATATGTTATTTGAACTTCTATACTACATCATTACCTCTCACCATTTTGAACTAATGTGCGTTTTTGATGTCCATTGGTCTAATAGGAAGCCTATATTATTTTTTGTTGGACTGATTGATGAATAATGATGAACAGTTAGTACCAAACCAGTACTGAGAGCAGGGGGGGTGAATCAGTATAGACAAAAAAACTTTCCTTGAATCGGTTTGACTGCAGACACTGCACTTAATTGGCAAATAGTAACACCGCTCTAAATCAAAGCACTACCGGTAAAACACAATGAGAATGTGAAAGACATAAACCAGTAACTCTTAGCTCTCCACATAATCTAATAGCTCATTTCCACATCACCCTTAAGCTTTAGCAAGTAATACAACAACAATACTTAAGATCATTGAATCAACTTGTATTACCACTTGACATAAAACCTTAAACCATCACATGAAAAACATCCCACATGACACACTAATTTTTCACGTGGAAACCCAACTAGGAAAATCCATGGTGGGGAGGAATACCCACAAGTTATTCTTTGAACTCTTCTGAAGTTTTCTCTGTTAGGAGCCTAGTCTGGTTAAAGACTTTTACAATAGGTTCTGCTAGGAACTGACCCTACTAGGGATCACCCGGTTAAAGGTTACCTAGCAAGAGGATTTGCAGAACTCATTGAACTGAGTCACCCTGTTAAAGGATTTACACAAAATCCTATCAAAGCTACCCAGTTAAGGGATTTTCTAACTGCTGAAATGGTTAGAAGTCAACAGGTAAAACACTGATCTGATTAACAACACACAATGCCAAGGCAGATCCTCTTTAACTCCTTTTCTTCTGCAATCGCACTCTACAGGTATCAACACAGTTCTTTGGTCTAGCAAGAATCGAGTATCTCTTCACTTGGATACACACATAACATTTTCCAACAACAACAAAATGAAAAACATCATCGACCTTATAAGTTACAAATAGGTTGCTAGCATAAACCCTAAACCCTAAGCATTTAGGTTTAACAATTCAGTCGGTTCAATCCTGACCATTAATCATACTGCATTGAATACAATAGTTTTGAACAGATCTCAAGACATTCTCCAACATTCATTCTTTGTCACTTCAGGAAGCTGATAACCCATCACACGCTCTCCACTGTTTATAGAGACTTCGCACATTCTTGAGGTGGATAGGATCAATCTTCTTCATGCAAGATCTTCAAGGAAATCCTTCACGTGCAAAGGCTAATGTGGCAACATGATCTGATCTTCATTACAATGCTAACTCATCACAAGATGTCATCGATTGAAGCACACAAGCAATGCATCAACCGGAAACCCTAAAGCTAAGACTACCAACTGGTCGTCATGCCAAATGAGACCCCGATATAAAAATTTCCATATACCGGTTCTCATTCCAACATACCACTTCACTTTTTCACATATATCAGTTCACAATGTTATACTGGTTCTCACATATACCGGTTCACAGTATCATACTGGTTCTCTTGCCAGTTTGCTAACTTTAATATGCCGGTTCATACTTTAGCATATTGACATCAATGACAACATACAATATCATCATATCATCAAAATCTGCACATATGCCAACAATGCTTATGTGCTTCCTCTCAGGGCAAGCAAGAGTAAGTTTTTTAGGGGGAGTTTCATCCACCTTTGTCATTTCTATCAAAGAGGGAGAGAGATTTAATCTTGGATAATGATGATTTGTGGTTGTTGTTGATGGATGTTGCCATCAATTACTAAGGGAGATATCATTAGCATTATATTGTGTGTTGTCATTGATGTCAAATCTTGTGGTCCAGATGTGGTATATTGAGAAAAAGTGTTTTATTAAGGTATGTCATATATTTGGAGATTTCTTGGTTTTACTAGATGACTTTGGTGTTTCGAGATATGTTACTTAGTACTATCTTTGTGTCTAGATTGGTCTAGAGCTTCAGGTTTTGGACCAGATATTAAAGTTATGTAATATAGCGTGAGGATGTGTGATGGGTGTTGCATTGGTAATGTATGTAACGTGTTGACATTTTCAATGAGGAAAGGTGTAATATAGTCTACTTATCATTCCTTCCAAACACGAGAATGTTTGGTGGAGACATATTTTAGATCTCTATCTTAGCCAATATTGAACATTATATGTTTTCTTGAGACAATATATGTAGGAGAAGTGTTTGATGAGATAACAAATTTTTGTGTTGTAGACATGGGAAATTGAAATAATGTAGTAGTTTTATGAGTTAAGTGTTGCAGATTATTACCAAAAGAAGTTATGGAAGTATAGAATATGTTTTTGTGGTGGATTCTCTTAATCTTTCTTTCTTCTTTAGCAGTGAGCCTTCCAGGGCAGTGAACATTTTAGTGCATTGAGCCCACCTATAGTGAGTACCTTGGTAGTAAGCCATCCTTGGAGGTTTATCATTCATTCTTGTATGACCTCATTGTGAATACATAGTTCCCCTAATATGTTTTTCTGATGATATTAATGGATTGTTTATCAAGGTGTACTTGCCACAAACATATCATTGTATGGGTCTTCATATTGCACTACAAAGGTGTCTTGGTACTGACTTTCTGGCAGCTCTTGATATTGCATTTTGGACTGAACTTGGGGTTGATATTAAACATTAGATTATGTTTGGGGAACTTGTGTTACTTTTTGACTTAGCTATTGGACTTCTATTGGAAAAGGATGATGTTGTTGTCACCCATATCGTTGTAACTGTGCTATCGATATTTTTTGTTGTGCCCTTCATTGAGTGATTTGTTGTTGGAATCAACAAACTTGTGAAGTTTGTTCTAAGTGATACTGTGGCACATATTTTTGTAGGTACTACAATGTGTATTGTTCCTAGTACTATAATGTGTATTATTGTCATGCTTGTTGAAATTATGGGTTTGGGTGATGTTGTTCGACTATGGGTTATTATTGTGTTATTTTATGTGTTGATCCAAAATATTGATAAACTTGACATTGTTGAGGTTGATATTGGATGCCTTCTTGCATCGTTTGATGTGTTTTATGTTGATGTTGCATAACAATTTGTTGCTCTTGAATAGTTGGTTGTGCATAACCTAATCTTCCAAGTGGGTTATGAAGGACTTGAGTTGTACATTTGCGATGTTTAGAGGGCTTCGATTTTGATATCATGTTTACACATTCCTATGGTAAGATGTTTCTCTATTATCCTTAATGAGTGTTGGTATTAATACAAAATGTAAAAGTGGGTATGTGAACTTTTGTTGTCAAAATTGCTTGTTTTGATTTGTGGAATTGTGTTTGCATTTGGTGTGATTGGACACTCGTTGTTGACTTTGAAGAGGTCCCTCTTAAAAGGGAAACACTCTGTTGCATTTGTATGTTTTCATCTAGGGGTGGTATATATGCCATTCCCATTGTATATGTAAAGACATCTGGGACCATTTGTGTTTGTTGACCTACTTGAGGAACATTTGACTTCTTAGGTTGAATTGTGCTAGCTAAATTTCTTATTGTCACTCGGAAAACTAGTACCATATACAAGTTAAGGTGGGGTATTAATGATGCAGTAATAAATAATGGGTTGTCAAATTTTTTGAATGAAGAGTTTGAGGGAATTTGTAAGGTTAATTTCTTGTGAGGTATTTTCCTTGAAGTTACCTTTGTATTTTTCTATGTCATCATAGGTCCTAGGATTTGACTGGTTTGTTCCAGTTGTGAGATAGAGTTGGTTTGAATGGTCCACTAGATTTGGTGTAGTTGTTCATGCATACTGAGTTGAAACTTAGGTTCACCTAGTAAGGCTCAATATTCAGGAGCCAAAGACAATTTCTCTTTAAGACAATTGAAGTATCACATGGGATATTTGAATATTAATTGGTCCAAAGTTTCAATCATTCTAGGATTATTTATAACTTTTTCAATTTGTTTATTAGACATATTGGTTTAGGATAAATGAATTTCCTGTGAAGAATCTAAATTATATTATGTGTTTGATTGTATATTTACGTTCACAAGTGACTCAAGTTGAACATAATGAAAGTCATGTTGTGGTTCTATTTTGGATGATGATCCTTGTTGGACATATCCCAAAGCTAATGGACCTAAGTCAAGACTTGCTGGAAAAAGTTTCAATGATGTCAATACGATATTGATCTCTTTTAATTTTACTGATTGAGAATTTGGTTCTAACCTTGATTGGGTCATATCATGTTGTGGTTGTGTGGTTGTAACTAGACCCATGTCTAAATTAAAACTTGGTTGCATGGTAAGACCTGGTTATTTCAGATTAGATTAGGGTCATCTCAATGGTGTCTCTTCCATTAATTTTTGTTGCTCCCTAGAAAAATGAGACCGTGTTCCAACCAGATGCACTTTGGATTATATGAATGTTTTTGTTTGTTTTCTGAATTTTTGAAAATGTAAAATGAAATGCAGCTAAAAGATGTGTCCTATGTTTTTTTATTTTTTTGAGATTTTGAGAGATATATGGATAAATGCAATTTAATTTTTTTTTATAATACATCTAAGTTTTCAGATTTTTAGAGACTTTGGAAAATGGACAAATGAAAGATAAGCCTAAATTTTTTGGACTTTTTGAAGACTTTGAAAAATGGATAAATGACAAATGCACCTAATATTTTTTGGACTTTTGGAGACTTCGGAAAACATTTTAAGATCGCAACTCAAAGGGTGTAATCCTAATATATTGGTATGAAATAAAGACCATTGAATGACAAAAGGACAAACTGATGATTACGGTTAAAGTGTCACCTATTGCTAGACTAATGAGCTAGGGTTTTGACTTGATAGTGATTAATAGTAGACACATTTCTTGATAAGGTGTAGAATTCCTATCAATGGCGTAGGATTTGATCTATGACATGATCGTTTTAGGATTTTTAAAGACTTGATTTATGCTCTAAATGTGATATGAGGATGACCTAAAATGCAAATTTGATTTAAATAGATATGCGTTAGAGGAAATGCCAATGGACTAACGTGAATTGTTTTGGAATGAAAGTAAGATATTTTCTAATTGTAAGATAATGTATGCATAATGATCTTATGACTTATCAGAATGGGATATTATGCAAAAATTACTCTAAAATGATTTTTGGATAATGCTAAAGATGAATCTAAAATACAAGAGGGGTTATGATTGTTCTTTTCCTAAGATGACTTAAGATATGATATGAACTTATGACTTCGGAGAATGGAAAATCATTCCATTGCTAATATAAGATTTTTAATATTATGCAGAAATGTACCTAGAACTTGGGATAGGGACTATTTTGCAAATCTATTGTAAGATCAAATCTAGGTTGAGAAAGGCTTCCCGTGTTTTGAAGTTGTGAGATTACCATGTTTGACACTACTTTGGATTTAGAAATGAGGCTTTTGTTGTTTGGAATGTCTTACTTTTTGGAAAAGATTTTGATTTTGAAACGTCTGAAGTTTTGGTTGAGGTTTTGATTTTGATTTTGATTTACAAAATGTTTCTCACAAACACTCCTAAAATATAGCAGATAAAAATTTGATTTTTCTTGATTCTAAAATAAAATTAGAGTTATGACTAAAAACGGCCTAAATGAGTCTAGATTTAATATCAGTAGTTTCAATTATTGAAAGCACTTGGAAGCATGTACAAATTAAGTTGGAACAAGGATACTACTCACTAAGGCCCTTTGCTATAAATAGAAATAGCGCAGATAAATTGGATATGCAAAGATTTAATGACATTCGCTCCCTCACCATGGCATAGGCACACCAGATCTCATTCCTTGGAGGTTCATAAACCTTTTGAATTGAGAAATTTCATACATCATAATGAAGGGTACAAGAAAGGTCAACTTTGGGATATGATCCACATTGCCTTAATTACTGAGTATGGGTTTTGGGTTTTCTACAACAATGGTTCATAGTTATTCTTTGTGGAACAAATTTGACAAGTGGATTCATGAAGCGAGCTACTTAAAGCTCTAACAACCCTTATCGAAAGACCCGAATTCAAATTGCACCTCAGCCACAAGAAACCTTTTGGAAAATCTTTCTATATAACAACCCAAAGAGAAATAACACACAGAAATCACTATGGGGTTATGAAATGAATATTTTTTCAAAATTAAATAATATTTCACAATTAATGTGAATACATACAAAAAATAAAGTGAATATTTTTAAAGATAAAAATAATTTTCCAATATGTATAAAAAAAAGAGGTTTTAAAAATAGAGTGAATGAATTCTAACATAAGATCATCATAAGTTTACTTAAGAAAGCTCGAAGTTTACAAAATTATGTCATTTGATTTTAAATTTAATAATGAAGAAAATTTGAAAAATTTGAATATCTAAAGTTCAATAATTGATGACATATAAATGATTATTTTGAAAAATAACAATACAAATATGAATATTAAATATTCAAAGAGAACCATATGACAAGTATTTGAATGAAATTTCGTATGATGTTTTAATAATTGAAAACAAAGAAGAACATGACAATTTCTTCTCCTATCACTATTATTGCGTAATTTTCTGTTTGAACAAATACTAGTCAATGTTGTGGATGTTATGAATATATTGGCTCTAAGAAAAAGAATTCAAAGAAATATAATATTAAAAGAATGCTCAAGGAAATAATGGCCATTGATTGTGATAATTGAAATAATGTGGAAGTTATGAATATATTAGCTCAACACAAAGAATTAGCCACAGAAGAGAAAACAAGAAAATAATATTAAAAGTGAACGTGAAAGTCAGCTCATGAAGTGGCATATTTATATGTTAAGTCCACAGAATACAATTTAATCTAAGTTTCTTTAACCCCTAAGATGAACCCTTTATATCCTCACAATAGCCAACAAAGATGAACCACTAACTATTATTCACTACCTAATATTCTAAATTAGGAAACTTTGGATTTGAATGGTAAAAGTACAAAAGTGTGTCATGTTTCACGTCAACTTATCAACACAAGTGAATTTAGTCAAACATGTGGTCTATAAAGATTCATTGTAGTTATTTTATATATGGGACACAAATTTTTCAATTGGACCCTTTTATAACTATAAATAATTTAAAAAATATATATATCTTTTAATATTTTAATTAGTTTTTATACTATATATTTTAGTTTTATTGAAAGTAGTCATGAGCACTAAAATATAAGTTTATTTAAGAAAATCTAAATTTAAAAACTTATGCCCAAAGCAGGGGCATTTGCTTGGCTGGCTGTTCAGGATAGAATTCTTACTGGCATGAGGCTAGATAGGTTGGGTATTACTGTGGTTTTTCCTTGGGTCATGTGTGGTGGGTCCCTTGAGTCAGTGGATCATCTCTTCCTACATTGTCCCTTTGCTCATCATTGCTGGAATTGGCTTTTTAATAAGTTAAATTGGAGGTATGCTCTTAGTAAGGACCTTAGATCTCATTTTATGAGCTGGCCCCTATTATATCCATCCTCATTTTATGCTTGTCTTTGGATAATTTCTCCTTCTGTTCTAATTTGGAAAATTTGGCTTGAGAGGAATAATAGGATTTTTAAGAAACACCCTTCCTCTTTGCAAGATGTGCTCTTTTGCATAGAGAGGTCAATTTCTGAAGCTGTCCTGGCATTCATCTACAAAGGTTGTAGTCTTCTTAATACTTTCACACCATGGGATAATTGGGTGACCAAACATTGGGCAGCTTTACAATCACTCCCTTTGAGTGGAGCAATTTCTCAACTGCACCCTTTAATAAATAGAGCGGAAGTGGTCTGGTTGCCTCCTTTGACTTCCAAGGTTAAATTAAACTTTGATGGAGCATCTCGTGGTAATCCTAGCAAATCGGCCATTGGTATTGTGGTCTCTGATGAAAAGGCTGGTATCATTAAAACTCATTGTCAATGTATTGCCTATGGGACTAACAATGTGGCTGAACTTCATGCTCTTTCCACAGGTCTTGATTTGCTTCTTTCGTTACATTTGTTGGATGTTGTTATTGAAGGTGATTCTCAGGTAGTTTTTTACATGATCACTAATCATTCATCCCATTCCTTGCATCTAAAGTATTGGTTGGACAGGATCCTTGCTCAGCTCGAATTGTTTAATTCATTCGCTATGATTCATTGTTTTAGGCAAGCTAATAAGGTGGCAGACTTCCTGGCTAATAAAGCATTAGATGAAGATATCCAAAACTTGGTTGAGGTGGCCTCTAGTTCTTTACCTCCTCATCTGATTTAAATACATTTCTAGGCCATTTATAGAAGCACAGCCTTGTGCCTAGCCTGGTGATTATATTTAGGCATGCAACTTAATGTGGTGTGTTGCCTCATTACTTTGTTGTGTCTGCATTACTATGTATAATCTCAGGTTGGGTTTGGGTTTTTGCTTTCTTCGCATTTGGTTGGAACTTGTGGTGTGTGGGAGTACCTTATTATTATGTTATACTTTTTGTTTTTACTCTATTTTTGTTTGCTTGTAACTCTTTGTGGCAGATTGACCTGTACCTCGCATGATGATTACATTTAGGCATGCGGCAATATTATGTTTCATTATGACTACATTACTGTGTAATCTCAGTTTTTGGTACATGTTTGCCTCCATTGCAAATTAGCTGGGATTTGTGGTGTGTGGGGGCAATTATGTTTTGTACGATTCAAAGTTGCCCTGTGATTATCATTGTTGTCATATGGCATTTGCTTATTTTAATGACTGCATAGATTTCATGTGTTCATCTCATGCTGACTGTATTCTATCAATATGGTTGGCTTTTAGTTTTATTGCATCATTTACCTTCTTCCCAAGTGGTGGCCATTTTTTTATTATCTCATTTAATATTGGAAATTTTGCTCATGTGGATATCATGGTTTATTGCTTGGCATGTTTTTTGATTTATGGCTTTCAAGTTCATGTGGATATTATCATCATTACTTATAAAGATGGTGGCTTGTTGTTGCATTTTTTGCATGTATCTTTTTGGGCTTGCTTGAGGAAATATTTATTGCAGTGTCCTTTGGTGATAATGTTGCTCTCTTATCATGACATTTGAGCTCTTTATAATTTGTGCTTTCTCTTGGCTTTACATTATCTGTTTTGATGGAATCAGTGGGCTACCATATTTTGATGCCTTGCAAACATTATGACGTCCTAGATTCTTATGCTTTGGATAATGAAAAGATTAGCATTTGTTTCAAGTTTATTTGATGGATTTTTCTATGGTTTTTGCAAGGTTTTGGGAAAGCGATGGCTGGCGGAAAGCTCAGGTTGTTCTCTTGTTGATATTGCATCTCATTTTCTCACTATCTGTATGGATGTGCTACTGGATTCTGCAATGGTCAGGGCAATTTTTGATGCATATATCAACTCCAATTTTTACACTACTGGTGATTTGGATAGTGCATTATCTAATTACAATTTTGAATTTGGTAATTTTGAGTATGGTGGTTTTATTTCTTGTTCTTAGTTATTATCTTTCAGCTACCATGAGGAACTTCTTTCAATTTTAAGGAATGGTTTGATATCTAACTCATATGATGATACATTGTTTGCTATGGTAGCTCTTTTAGATCATGTATCACCAGATTGTTTGGCTGCAGTTGTTAATATATTTGCAAGAATTTACTTTCTCTTAGAATCTATGCATGTTGTTCAGTCTTCGCCAGTGTCTATTTTGCCTATCCAGATGGTACCTCCTTCTTCTCCTCCATTTGAGGGTTTTAGCACATGGTATTTGAATTCTTTGTCATAAAGACACTTGACTTGTAGTGTAGTAAAGGAATTTCAGAACAAAAGATAAAAGAAGGATTTTGATTCACAAGTTTAGAATAGGGCTTGGAAAACATCTGTCTTCTCCATTATTATCAGTAGAGGAGCTTACTTTTTGAGTATTATCTGATGGGTCTGCTATGTTCCATATGGCCTCTATGTAATGTGGAGCTTATAGGTGACTGCATTTTGAATGCGACAGATTGTATAAACTGTTATGATAGTTTTATGGGTTTATTTTATGAGCTGTGATTGGAGGTTTTCTTTCTAGGGTTCTTTCCTCCGGTATGCTCTTTGAATCCTGTGTAAAAAATAATAAAAAATTAATAAAAATTTAGTGGACTTTTCCACTTTTATCTAAAAAATTAAAAAAAATAATGTTTATTATTTAGTTAAATCAGTGTCTACTATTCTCTCATAATTAAATAATTATGCCAAATTATTTAATTAGCTGAGAATTTCCTTTCAATTAAATAAATTTCATAATTTATTTAATTTCATTCTCTCACGTTTCAATTTAATTTCACTTCTCCCTTAATTAAAATTAATTTCATTTCTCTCGCATTTCAATTTAATTTTCTATTTTCCATAATCAAATTCCTTCCAAATTAACCAAAATGCTAATTTAATTCAATTTCCTACATCACATGTTGAAAAAGCTTAATTACCACTAACTCTCAGCTCCCACTAGTGAGACACCAATAACTATCAGTATTTTTTATGAATTTAATACAATACATATACTATAAAAGACAAGTGATACAAAATCACATCTCTAAATATTAATATGAAGCAAAGTTGATTACCCTCTCAATCAGACCATATTTATTATTTTTAAGAATATTTGAGAGAAATTAAACTTTTTATAAACTAATTGACAATGAAGATCACACACATTTCTTAAAATTAATTGCCTAAACTTGTAAACTCAAATTCCATGAATTATAATGTATTTTGTAGATGCAGGAATAACCCTCTTTTATCCAAGAAAAAATAATTTAAAATAAATAAATTATTAATTTAACAACACATAGAATTCTCGCAACACAATTATTTTGGCAGCATTCACTCATATTGAAGCTGGGAATAAGGAGTCATCATTCGAATAAAATATGTTGTTGGTATTAGAGACCTCTAACACATCACAAGACTATTTGATTTAGATAAATTATAACTTAATTATCTTTGCAAGATTAACCTAGTGAATATTACTTTCTATATTTTCCCATGCAAGGTGATCCATGGAGGATTTAAAATGTAACTTATAAACACACTATTTGATTTATACCGGTTCTTATTAATCTCCAATAACTATTTGAATCACACTAATAAAATGATATTTTATTTTTGTATGATGAAAGTGATATGCTAAATCAGATTTTAATTATTTAGAATATCACAATATGAATGTGTGTTTCAAAATATTAATTTCTCAAAATTGGAAAGTATAAATTCTATTGTGAAACATGCAAGAATTGCACATGTGACTCTTAAAACTAGTTTTAAAAATTTGTAATATAGAATGGAACATATCAAAGGTATTTCAAATTAATCATTCCCTACCAAATAGGATACCAAATTTTTAGAATCTTCACTTTTCAAATAAGTTTTAAAAAATGTAACCATAATTCACTGTTGATAAGATATGTAGCCCTAGTTTGTAGCACAATTAGATATTGTGAACCATAAAAAATATTAATTTCTTTTTTCATTTTCATATTTATCTATAACATTCATATATATATATATATATATATATATATATATATATATATATATATATATATATATATATATATAACAATGGTTAGAAATATATTGTTCATTTTTGTGTCTTCTAATATAACAAAAGAAAAAAAAAATACATACTTTCATTTGCAACATTCATTATATTAATTCTTTTGCAAACTCTCACCTTTAACTCTTAATAAATCTGATAGTGTGCTATAAATATAATATTGACATCCCATTAAATTTGTCCAAATATAAAAATAAATAATTAATTTATTAAAATTCAACTTAAAACATAAAATTGTAATGTGTATAGATTCATCAAATTAGAAAGTAACTAATCAATATTGGAATAGGCTGTCCTAATTTAACATAGTCATTCATTTTTTTACCTATGCTTTTGAATAGTTGAAAGGCGATCTGTTCTCCATTTCATAGCCAACGGGCTACAATTAATGGAAAGAATTTCTTGTGTCATAGATTTTGAAGTTCTCCAAATATTTAGTGAATAAGTATTAGCATTATGATAAATTTAATAATAATAAATATATTAAAAAATATATGGACATGAAATTACATCTCTAAATAAGGATATTAAAATATCCTCAACCAAAAAGAATTACGAACTCAAAAAATGATAACAGGAGGAGGAGGTGGCTAGTCCCCTTCATCAAATTTATCCCATCACAATTTCAAGTATGTTTACATCCCTCATGATCTTTGTCTTTATTTTTTATCTTCTTCTCTATATCATAGTTACTTTTTTTAACAACTTTTATGAACAATTAAACTGTTTACAAAGAAGTTGTCAATGAAGATCGCATACGTGAGTGTTGAAAAACTAGTTGAGCAAAATTCGAAACTCAAATTCCATTTTAACTTGTTTGACTGATAAACCTTATATCTGATAATCATTGTTGCAAACTTCACATCTATAACTCTAACATCATCTACCCTTATAAATAATCCATCAAAATTTGTGCCAGTAAGTTTATTGAGATCAGTGTTAGATAACTTACACCTTATGTTGGAAACACCTCCGATTTTGTACAAACATATAACATTATTGATCAATTCCTCTGTAATCTTGTATGGTCGGTCCAACCAGATGAATTATCCATGAATGTGGCTCAAACCATAATGTACACATTCAGCCCCATCGATAGTTAGAAAATCCATGAACCATGTAAAACCCTTTCTCTACAGCTGTGCAAATTCTGGTTTGAGCGGGTTATCAGAAATTAGGTTTTGGGTGAAGATGCAAGACAACTCATAACCTCCAAGTTATTTGATGTCACAGTGGATATAAGCCCTAATATCCACAGTATGAAGAAATCTGTGGTAAACTTTCGAGAATGCACCCAGTGGCTCGTCCAAAAGAGATTTATATGGATGATTTTTGAAAACAGCACGAGGGTGGTTCTTAATCTCTACCACCAAAGGAGTATCAATGTTGGATGAAGATGAAGCCATTATGACCAAACACAGAAAATACTTTGAAACACTATTGGGAGATCAAATTGCCTTGAAAGAAAGCACTTGCACAAATATCCTATAAACTGTGAAGTGCTCTAGAAATTCTCTCATCTGAATGCTTGATCGTTGTGTGAAAAAAAAAATTAACCTTTCCTTTTTATCGCCGTTAACCCTGATTTTTAATTTTCATAAATGTTGTCGGTTAGGCTTGACCAGTTCACATAGCTTGCAAGTAGGTTCTGGTAAACATTTGAAATCTCCAGAGTATCCATCCACAATCAAAATTTTCTAACTACAGACCCAATCCGGTGTATTTGCATGATCTTCAATGATTTACTACCCCTTGAGATGAGTGCCTTAGTTACTGGTTATATCTGCTACTGGTCTAGGACCTGATGACTCTACTAGTTGTTTTGCCTTTAGTATATTAGATCTTCCTACCCATCTCATCTCATGTTTCTTCTTGATGTCTTCCACTTTTGTTTTTCCTTTCTCATCTGCATTTTCATTAATTACTGGTGGGTTCTTACTTTTGCAATATTTAGCCATATGCCCAATCTTGTTGCATTCATAACAAAAAATATTGTTTTTCTATATTGCCTTGTTAACTCCTTGATTTCCTTGATTTCCTTTTGATCTGCATTGGTTATCTGTATGTCCAAATCTACTACATGTATGGCATCTTACATTTCTATGACCAGTGAATGATACATCATTCTAATTATTCCTATTTCTACACTAACTAGCCATATGACCATATTTATTACAAATAAAGCATGTACCATTGAATTTATGAGCATTAGGTTATCTGACCAGTGATCTCTAGTTCTAGTTGTCATGTTTTTACTTCTTTCTAGATGATTGATCTTGTTGTGCAGTACCAGAGCTTTCTCCTTCTTCATAACAAGGACCTCTTTTATCATTAGCATCTCTCTGATTTTTCAACATTTCATCACATTTAGCTAAACTATAGTTGAACTTGTCCTTGTACTCATTTGAAATAACCAAATCATCCCTCATGATTATAATCTATTTTCCAAGTTCCTGTTCATTGCTTCGGGACTAGCTCAACTCAAGTTTCAGCATATCATTCTCATGAGTCAATATGTTGCATTCCTCAGATCTATCTTTCAATGCTTGAGCTAGTTTTTCTTCATTTTTCTTTACATCCTCAATTTCCTTGCACATCCTCATAGTTAGGGCTTGTATCTCATTCTTCAAGATGTTAATTACAGATGCCAATAGTAAAGCTCTAAGTCAATAGATAGTAAGATGAGAGGGGGGGGGTGAATCATACAAACTTAATTTTCAATATACTCAACAGATTCAACCTCGGTAGCATATATACTTCAGGTATATATCAAAACTGTGAAACATACTAACTTATCAACACATAATCATCACAACACATATAACACCAGATTTAACGTGGAAACCCAAATAGGGAAAAACCACTATGGGATTTTGGACCCACTAAGAAATATACTCTTCTAGAGTATGCTCGGTTAAAAGAAAATCTTGTTAAAGATTACAAACACATTGCTAGAAGTGACCCGGTTAAGGGATTTCTCTCAAATCTGTTAGGATCTTCATCTTGTTAGAAGTGACCTTGTCAAAGGATTTCAAACACTCAATCAAAATTTCACCTTGCTAGAGGTTTTACAAATAAGACTATTAAGTCCACTCTGTTAAGAGATTTTCTGTTACTTCACAAAATAACAACAATAAAAATATATCTGCAACTTCACATCTAAAAATGCTAAAGTAGAATCTTATTTGCTCAAAACAATCTTGTCATAAGACTTATCTTGTCCCTTGTAGGGCTTGTTGGGCTTCCTACTCTGTTATTCAAAATAGATCTTCAAGCTTCTATGCTTGGTAATCACTATTTAGCATCCCTGTGCTTACACTTGCCCGCATACATTGTTTATCAACAATTCCTTATTTATAAACAATTCTAACCGCTTCATCTTCTTGATCACATTTCCCATGATCAATCTTAGTCATCAAATTTTTGATCTCGACTAGATTCAATTTATCCTTTGATCTGAAAACATTTTACCTTACCTAGGGACTTGAATTCCTTTCTTGGAACTTGCACAAGGTTATTGTAGCTCAATCTAAGTTGTAGATCTTCCTGCCAATTTTCCATTGCCATAGATCTTTAACAAACTTCATGTGTGGCGTATCAATCATTTAATCAACTCTAGCTCATCAGCTTCCTTCATTAAATAATGCTTTCATTCATTTAATGTTGTCTGTTATAACTCGGTTGTAACCTGGTTAACACTAAACTTCACTCGGTAGACATTTTGTCTTCATTAACTGATATCGATAACCTTAGGGTTTACCGACTGGGTTCCTTAGGGTTTACCCACTATGTTCCATTGCTCAGTTACATAGTACAATATTAAACATCATATTTAGAATATCAAAACAATCAAAACAACATGATTTTATCATTGTCTAACTCGGTAATAGTTGCCCATTGAATGACTCATTTCTCCCCTTTTATCATCATATCCTTTCGGTGTCACTTACTGACTTCTTAACTTTCATAAAAACATACTTCTCAAGATATGGCAACATCATACTGAGTCAGAAAATCAATTTCTTGACATCAATGACAAAATAATATTATTAAGACAGTTATCATCCTTCTTCAGTTATATCAACAACCTTCTCAATATCCCTATTGAAATACCAACAATCTTTCATTGTAATTGGAATGCCAACAATCTCTTGTTCTACTATAATGCCAACACAAGATAGTGTTCTCTTGAGTAATTTTCTAAAACTGATCTTTCATAGCATCTTCCTCATCACTATTCTGATTTTACAATTGATCAAAAAGTTCCTTTCTCTTAGCCTTGACAACTGAAATATTTCCTTGTAATGGCATGATGTGTTCTCTGACTTACTTCAATTCATTTTTTAGTTTATTGTTCTCCATCTGGTCATTATCAAGGCCCTCAAGAGAAAATCTAAGTTGTTTTTGTAGACCAGTTTCCATTTATTCTACTTTTTGGATCTTCCTCAAATGGTTAAACTTCTTCCAGGGAACCAAGCTCTAATACCAATTCTTGGAATCGAATAACACTAAGAGGGGGGGTGAATCAATGTTCTATCAATAATGTTAGTTTTGAACTTATTACTTATTAACTAATTAACAACAAATTAAATTAAAGTGCATATACCAAATAACACATAGAAAGGGAACACCATAACAACAAGATGTATACATGGAAAACCCTGCAAAGTGAAAAGCCATGGTGGGGTTGATACCCACAATATCTATATACTTGATCAAGATATACAAATATTACATGAGAGGGTCTGCACATGCAGAAAGGGCAACTTCCTAGAGCTTGTTGCTCAATCACAAAATAGGAAGTCACACACTGACTTACAAAATATTACAAAGTGTTTACAACTGAAAAAGAACTTATAAATTGCATCTGACCAAGTTGGATAAGTTCTGGTGAATGCTCTGATATATCTCTCTGTATACCAATTTACTGTTACTCTATTCTACTACTAATTATGTTGTGCACGTGAAACTACACACAATCACTTCTAATTGTTGACCAAAATACATATAATTATTCGGAACAAAAAATTTGCATTCCATCGCACATCGGATCTATCACTCAAATGATCTTCTTAAATACCCTTCTAACTTTTCCATGTCGGCTTCAATGATAAATGTAAACATGTCATTTGTCGGAATATAATGAGTTTCAAGCATAATCCCAATGACCATGTTGGCCATCACACGTTACCACAAAATCCATGAAAGAAATAATCGGGACCAAAAGATTTCCTTAGCTAGATCAGATCCATTATCGGGTTCCATATACATGTTACCGGATCAGGACATGTTATCAGGATCAGGACTTACCTGGGTATGAAGTGAATGTTAGTGTGAAGCAATGTGAATACTAATACCAATTAAGTGCAATGAATGTCAGTTATCCAAACAATGAAACCATTTACCCTGAGATGGTGAGTTGCCATCAGTGACAACCCAAAATGCCACTAACCCATACTAAATGAGTGTCAATTGTCAATAATTTGAACCCCTGTACTACATCAATGGGTATTAGAGCCCAAAGATCTAGGAAAGTGAAAAATTTCTAGAGTTTTGTGTTTGTCTTTTGTAGGTTGAAGAAAGAGCCTAGATGCCAAGAGACTAGGTGGTGAAAAATAGTGGAAACCTAGGTGAGGTGTCACAACGACAAACAAAATCAAGGTGAAAGAGACTTTCTTGAAGAGATGGATTTATTAAGGAGGTATTTGTAGGTTGATGGTTTGATGGAGAAGGAAAAAAAGAGGAGACAATAGGAAAAGGAGAGAAAGAAAGAAAAAGAGAAGGCAAAGAAAATGGAGTTTGAGAAAGAGATTAGAGAATTGAAACAAGCCTTGGAAAAAACAAGAAAGGATATGCAAGAAATGTGAAAAATAGTAGAATTTGAGATACAACAGTTGCTTGAGAGAGAAAAATAAGAGAAAAGTCAGCATTTACCAACAAAATAGAAGGTGTCACGGCCTATTAAGAAGATAGTTCAAAGGAGAAGACAAGTAGGGCCATCAAAATCAAACATGATGAAGTCCCTCATTGAAGAACAAGAGCAAAGCAAAAAGGAAGAAGCAGATGGTAAAATGGTAAGTAAACTTATGATTGTTATTACACTAGTTTTATTTGATCTATAATCATTACAAGTTAAAAACAATTGTAAGGATATGTTGATGTGTTAGTAGTTGATAGTACAAGGCAAGGTAGGAGTTCTCACACATGGTATTTATAATGGGAGAACAAAACTTTCAAGGAGATAGAAGGGTGAAACATATTGTACTTTTCAATTGGTCAAATAGATTGGTGAGGTTTTGTGGACTACTTTCAAGCCATAAGTTCTATGTCATATTTTTCAGATTGACATTAACAAGGAAGACAAAAGAGTTGTTGAAGAGGAGTGAGGTGTTGATTCATAGCATGTCATCCATCAAGATAAAAGACATTAGCAACAAGGTGCCGAGCCAAAGAGGGCCCAAGTTTGCATGGACAAGATCAAGCCGAAGGTGAAGCTAAAGACTACATTCTTCCAAGAAGACTAAGGGAAAACATTAGAAGACATCAAGCACACTCATTCAAAGATGAATACCTACTACTACTCTCAATTCAAGAGGGCTTTGAATTTTTTTTTGGTCAGGAGTATCGTCAAGGAGCACCTGATAGACTTTATGCCTCGATGAGGCCATTTTGTAGATATTTTCTTTACATGGTGTTTGGGTCATGTCATGAGGTATTTTAAACCATATTGAACTTTTTTGAGCCAGTGAATAATTTATTAGGTGATTATGAGTTCATTTCGTTAAAAGTTGTAAAAAACTTGCAAAGTTGTCATATTGCAAAATTGTAAAAGTGCAAAAATGGGAAGTTGAATTGTCAAGGTAGTTTAGAAGTTGATTAGTTTATTGTTAATAGTTGGAATGTATTTGTAAAGGCATAAAATTCCCAATTCCATCATTGTAAGATAAATTAAATGATTTGGAGGATGTTTAGAGCAATGAAACTATTAATTTATGTATTTTTAATGTGTTCGTGACTAATCCTCTGAATGGTATGTTATTGAATGGAATGATAAATAATTGAATATAATTTGAGACAATAGTGAGATGAATCTAGTTTCTTGTTCTTTTCATTTAAGTAATTTTCATTGTGATTTGCAAAAGATGTCAGTTTTAATGATTGCAACTTCCAGATTTTTAGGTAATAGTCATGTTGCAACGAATAGTATGGATTTGAATGGATGTTATATGATTTTAATGTGGTATAGTTGGATATATTATTCAATACCATTTCCATTGTAACTGGTCTCATTCATTTTTGTTGAATTTTAAGTATTTTAGAGGTGTTTTACGGACACGGGGTCTAAAAACCCTTAGTGAATAAGCGTAATGCAGATTACTAGTCAATTTTAGGTGCTCGTGTTACACAAAAATGTACCTATATTTTGATATATGTTGTATACATCCCTTATGGGTACCCAAAAGTGGTCTTGTATCCTTTAGGTTGGGTCCGCATTAAAAGTTATGCCCAAAAAACTGAATTTTCTATACTAATTAGGCCTAGGATTAGGATTACCTGTGATTATTTGACCCCCATATTCTGAAACAACCCAGACAAAATATTTTATATTTTTTAGGGAAGTAAAAAGGGTATCCAAAAATGAATTCTCATTTTGGGGATGAGCTTCTCTCTGAAATTTATTAATGACTATCCTATTCAGGAGGGCTACAAGGTAACTAGCTTGCTAATGAAGGAAGGATCTTGAGGTGAAATACCCTTACACTTTGTGTGATCAAATATTATTATATATTTCATTTGAACCCTTGTACTACATCATTACTTCTCACTAGTTTGAACTAATGTGATTTTTTTATGTGCATTGGTCTAGTGAGCAGCCTGTATATTCTTTTCAGGACTGATGCTTATATGCTTCTTCTCAGGGGGAGCAAGAGTGAGTTTCTTAGGCAGGGTATCATCCACCTTTTTAATTATTACCAAAGAGGGAGAGAGAGTTGATCTTCCATAATGGTGATTTGTGGTTGTTGTTGTTGTAGGATGTTGCCATCAATGACAAAGGGAGAGATCATTAGCATTAAATTATGTGTTACCATTGATGTCAAATACTATGGTCCAGATGTGGTATGTTGACATAAATTATTTAATTACATTATGTTGCATGTTTGGAGTTTTCTGGATTTTACCAGATGACTTTGGTGTTTCGGGATATGTTACTTAGTACTATCTTTGGGTCCAAATTGGTCAGGAGCTTGAGGTTTTGGACTAGATATCAAAGTTCTGTAATATAGTGTAAGGATGTGTTATGGGTCTGACATTGGTAATGTATTATGTGTTGACATTCTCAATGAGAAAGGGTGCAATATGGTCCACTTATCATTCCTTCCAATCATGGGAATGTTTAGTGGAGACATAATTTAGACCTTTGTCTTAGTCAACATTAAGAATTATATATTTTTTGGAGAAAGTATATGTAGGAGTAGCGTTTGATGAGATACAAAAAAAAATTGTGTTGAAGAGATGGGGGATTGAAATAGTACAGTAGTTGTATGAGTTAATTGTTGCAAATTGTTACCGCAAGCAATTATGACAGTGTGGACTATGTTTTTGTTGTGGATTCTCTTTATCTTTCTTTCTTCTTCAGTAGTAATCCTTTCAGGGTAGTGAACATTTAAGTGCATTGAGCCCACCAGCAATGATCATTTTAGGGTAGTGAGCCCACCTATAGTGAGCACCTTGGTAGTGAGCCATCTTTGGAGGCTTATCATTCATTCTTGGATGACCTCATCATAAACACATGACTCCCCAAATAGGATTTTCTCTTGATATTAATGGATTGTTGATCAAGGAGTACTTGCTACTAACATATCATTGTATGGGTCTCCATATTACACTACAATGGTGTCTTGGTACTAAGCTTGTGGCAGTTGTTGATATTGCATTTTGGAGTGAACTTGGGATTGATATTCAACATTAAATTATGTTTGGGGAATTTTTGTTTCTTTTTGGGTTAGATATTAGACTTGGACTATTGGAAAAGGATGATGTTTTTGTCACCTATGTTGTTGTAACTGTGCTATCAATATTTCTTCTTTTGCCCTTGGTTGAGTAATTTGTTGTTGGAATCAACAAACTTGTGAAGTCTGTTCTAAGTGATATTGTGGTGCATATTATTGTAGGTATTCTAATGTGTATTACTGTCATGCTTGTTGAAATTATGGGTCTTGTTGATGTTGTTAGACTATGGGTTATTATTGTCTTATTTGATTTGTTGATCCAACATGTTGATAAACTTGTGGTTGTTGAGGTTGATATTGGATACTTGCTTGCATCGTTGGATGTATTTGTTGTTGATATTGGATAACAATTTTCTTCTCTTGAATAGTTGGTTGTGCATGACCTAATCTTCGAAGTGGGTTATCAAGGAATTTAGTTGTACGTTTTTAATGTTTAGAAGGCTTGGATTTTTATATCATGTTTACACCTTCGTATGGTAAGATGTTTCTCTATTATCCTTAATGTATTTGGTATTAATAAACAATGTAGAAGTGGGTCTATGAACTTGTGTTGTCAGAATTGATTTCTTTTATTTATGGAATTGTGTTTGCATTTGGTGCAATTGGACACTCGTGGTTGATTTTGAAGAGGTCGCTTGCAAGAGGGAAGCACTCTATTTCATTTGTATGTTTTCATCTAGGGGTGGTATATATGAAATTCCTATTGTATATGTAAAGACATCTTGGCCCATTTGTTGTTGTTGACCTAATTGAGGAACATTTGACATGTTAAGTTGAATTGTGGTAGCTAAATTTCTTATTGTCACTTGGGATGCTAGTACCATATACAAGTTAAGCTAGGGTATTAATGATGCGGTAATAAACAAAGGGTTGTCAAATTTTTTGAATGAAGACTTTGAGGGAATTTGTAAGGTTAATTTCTTGTGAGGTCTTTTCCCGAAAGTTACCTTTGTAGTTTCCTATGTCATCACAGCTCCTAGGATTTGACTTGTTTGTTCCAATTATGAGATAGAGTTGGTTTGAATGGTCCACTAGACGAGGTGTTTTTTTCATGCATATCGAGTTGAAACTTAGGTTCACCTAGTAGGGCTCGATATTCAAGAGCCAAAGCCAATTTCTCTTTAAGACAATTGAAGTATCACATGGGATCTTTGAAAATTAATTGGTCCAAAATTTCAATCACTTTGGGATCATTTATAATTTTGTCAATTTATTTATAAGACACATTGGTTATGGAGAAATGACTTTCGTCTGAAGAATCTAAGTTATATTATGTGTTTGATTGTATATGTATGTTCATAATTGATTCATGTTGAACATAACCAAAGTTAGGTTGAAAACATGGTTCTATTTTGGATGATGATCCTTGTTGGACATAGCCTAGAGCTAATGGACCTAATTAAGTTGAGGCTTGGTGCAAAATTTGTCAATGATGTCAATAGGATATTGATCTCTCTTGGTTTTATTGATTTTGAATCTGGTCCTAACTTTGATTGGGTCATATCAAGTTGTGGTTGTGAAGTTGTAACTAGACCAATGTCTAAATTAGAACCTGGTTGCATGATGAGACCTTTTTGTTTCAAATTAGATTAGGGTCATCTCAATGGTGTCTCTTCCATTGATTCGTGTTGCTCCATAGAAACATGGGATCGTGTTCCAACCATATGCACTTTGGATTATATGAATGTTTTTGTTTGTTTCCTGAATTGATGAAAATGTAAAATGAAATGCAAGATGAACTACAACTAAAAGACATGTCCTATTTTTTTTATGTTTTTGACATTTTGGGAGATATATGGACAAATGCAATTTAATTTTTTTTTATAATACATTTAATTTTTTGTATTTTTAGAGACTTTGGAAAATGGACAAATGACAAATGCACCTAAATTTTTTGGACTTTTTGAAGACTTTGAAAATGGACAAATGACAAATGCACCTAATTTTTTTTTTACTTTTGGAGACTTTGGAAAACATTTTATGATCACAAGTCAAAAGGTGTAACCCTAAAAAATTGGTATGAAGTCAAGACCTTTGAATGACAAAAGGACAAATGAATGATTAAGGATAAATTCTCACCCATTATTAGACTAATGAGCTAGTGTTTTGACTTGATAGTGATTAATAGTGGACACATTTCTTGATAAGATGTAGAATTCTTGTCAATGGCGTAGGATTTTATCTAAGACATGATCTTTTTAGTATTTTTGAAGACTTGATTTATGCTCTAAATGTGATATGTGGATGACCTAAATTGAAAATTTGATTTAAATGGACTTGAATTAGAGGAAATACCAATGGACTAACATGAATTGTTTTGGAATGGAACTAAGATATGTCCTAATTCTAGGATGATGTATGCATAATGATCTTATGACTTAGGAGAATGGGATATTATGCAAAAATTATTCTAAAATGATTTTTAGATAATGCTAAATATGAATCTAAAATGAAAGAGGGATTATGATTTTTAGATAACTTGAGATTTGATATGAACTTATGACTTTGGAGAATGGAAAATCATTCCATATCTAATCTAATATTTTTTAATATTATGTGGAAATGCACCTAGAACTTAGGATAGGGATTATTACACAAAGCTATTGTAAGATGAAATGTAGGTTGAGACATATTAGGCTTCCCATGTTTTGAAGTTGTGAGACTACCATGTTTGACACTACTTTGGACTTTGAAATGAGGCTTTTGTTGTTTGGAATGTCTTACTTTTTGGATAAAAATTCTCATTTTGGAACGTTTGATGTTTTGGTTGAGGTTTTAATTTTGATTTGGAAAATGTTTGTCACAAACACTCATAAAACATAGCAGAAAAAAATGGTTGTTTGATTTTTCTTTACTCTAAAATAAAATTAGAGTTATGACTGAAAGGGGCCTAAATTAGCCTAGATTTAACATCAATAGTTTTAATAATTGAAAGCACTTGGAAGCATGTAAAACTTAGGTTGGAATGACAATACTACTCAATACGGCCCTTTGCTATAAATAGGACTACCACAAACAAATTGGATATGCAGAGATTTAATGGCATTGGCTCCCCCACCATGGCACAGGCACACCAGATCACATTCCCCGAAGGTTTATAAACCTTTTGAATTGAGAAATTTCATACCTCATAATGAAGGGTACAAGAAAGGTCAACTTTGGGATATGATTTGCATTCATTGAATTAGTGAGTATGGGTTTTGGGTTTTCTATAATAATGGTTCGTAGTTATTCTCTGAGGAACAAGTTTGACAAGTGGATTCATCAAGCAAGCTACTTAAAGCTCTGAGAACCCTTATGAAAAGACCCGAATTCAAATTCCAACTCGGCTACAAGAAACCTTTTGGAAAATCCTTTTATATAGTGACCCAAAGAGAAATACCATTAAAAAATCACAATAGGGTTATGAAATGAATAATTTTTCAAAATTAAATAATATTTGACGATTAATCTGAATACATACAAAAAATAAAGTCAGTCTTTTTAAAGATTATTTTTTTTTTTCCAATATGTATAAAGGAGAAAAGAGGTTTTAAAAATGGAATGAATGAATTTTAACATAAGATAATCATAAGTTTATTTAAGAAATCTCAAAGTTTAAAAAATTATGTCATTTGATTTTAAATTTAATAATAAAGAAAATTTGAAAAATGTGAGTATCTAAAGTTCAATAATGGATGACGTATAAATGATTATTTTTAAGTTTAAAAATAACTATACAAATATGAATATTGAATATTCAAAGAGAACCATATGACAAGTATGCATCAAGATGAAGAAATTTGCAGAAGTTGAAGATATTTCCTTTTTAAGAAAGAAACATCTTCTCCTTGGAATATGGACTAGACTATACTTTGTTTAAATATAGATATAAATGGATGCAAGTAAGAAACCCAACTGCTTTCAAGCTTTCATCACTACTGATTTTTTTGAATGAAAAATGTGTGAATTTCTTCCTCATCCTCCAATTATTTTTTTTGAAAAGTATTCTACCAACTTGACTGCCTTTATTTTATTTCTTGTTTGCTTGACTTGACTCTAAAATTGTTGCCGCCTTCTATAAAATTTAGAATTTCACATCTCAATTTCAACGATCTTAATCAAAGAGCTGTCATAACATTTACAAAGTCCAAAGGATTCCATTCATCAACGAAAAGTTGAAATAGTTCAAACAAAATTTACCTATAAAACAATTATATAGCTTATAATTGTTTCCAAACAATTTCTAGGTAGGTATGTGTATAGATCATTCATTGTTTTTGCATAATTTATTCACTGTTTCCACATAATTTGTAGGTAGGTGCATAGATTCTTCATTTCTTCCACATAATGTTTTAGACAGCTACAATGAATACAGCTTTTCAATATTCGATTTTATTATGGCATTCCACTAGCCTTTTGGCTAGATGTATGCCTTGGTCCAGTCTTGCTATGGATTAACAATTTGGAGGGCTTTTGATTTGCTATAGTATAAAATTTATCATTATTGTTAATCTTCATAGTCTATTCTCGTCCGTAAATTCTTTCCGTTGTTTGAATAAAAATAAAATATTTATTTTAAGCGAATTTAATTTCGTAATTGTCATTTTCAAAGATGTTATTCACGTCAATTTCGTGGATACAGAGGATCCGAATTTGCGCAGTAAAAGATTCCAATTGCCCTATTAAAAATGAAATAATCTAAATAGCCAATTCAAACTTAGTTCTAAAAAAATTGAAGCAAGCTTCGCGTGCGTTGAAGTATTTGAATGAAATTTCGTATGATGTTTTTATAATTGAAAACAAAGAAGAAGTGCACAATTTCTACTCAATTTTGCGTAATTTTGTGTTTGAACAAATACTAGTCACTGTTAAGTTGCGTAATTTTGTGTTTGAACAAATACTAGTCAATGCTGTGGACGTTATGAATATATTGGCTCTGCAGAAAAAGAATTCAAAGAAATATGATATTAAAAGAATGCTCAAGGAAATAATGGCTATTGATTGCGATAATTGAAATAATGTGGAAGTTATGAATATATTAGCTCAGCACAAAGAATTAGCCACAGAAGAGCAAACAAGAAAATAATATTAAAAGTGAACGTGAAAGTCAGCTCATGAAGTGGCATATTTATATGTTAAGTCCACAGAATACAATTTAATCTAAGTTTCTTTAACCCCTAAGATCCATGATGATAGTTGTTTTTGTTGGAAAAGCACCACAAAAGGAAAACGTATTCAATTGGGTTTTTCTTAAAACGACTTGATGCATGCTATTTCTTTTATATTTCTTTTATATGTATAATTTTTTTAATATAATATTAATAGCCTTTTTTCTATCTTGATAATTAGATTTCAGAGATTGCATTAATTATTCGATATTCCTTTTGTAATTAAGCATTATTAGTAGTTTTATTTAATTTTGTTGTATTTATTAAATGTCTAAAGATTTTTTTTTAATTAGAAAATAGAAGTTATTTGTTTGAGTTTATTTTTTTAAGCTAAATTTATTTTATCATTTTATTTTTTATTTTATTTTTTTTTAACCTAATTCTATTACACAACTATACAATTTGACAGGTCCCCTCAATACTAGTTGGTTAAAGGTAAATTTTGATAGCTCTTTTCACGGTAACGTTGGTCGGGCGGGTGGGGGTGGCATCATATAGGACAAGAGAGGCAATCTTGTGTTGGCCTATCTGGTTAATTTCATAGTCTAGACTTCTAGTTATTTTGAGGTGGCAGTGCCCTTTTATGGTACATCACTCACTAAGGACAGAGGTTTACAAAATATCATTATGGAGGGTGATTCCAACAATGTCATCATGATGCTTTGTGGCAAAGCATTCCCAAGTTGCACCTTCAAAGATCTAATTTTGAAATCTCATTGTATTCTCTTTACTTTAGGCCAAGTCAACTAACAGACTGGCTAACCTAGGCCCATATACAAGTTCTTTTGCAGACGTGGTCTTCCATCCATGAAGATCTAAGAACAAATGTTGTTTAAAGATTTGAGGGTTTCCATTCTAATTATGGTCATTTCCATCAACTATTGTTATCATTACATAATAGGGCATAGGACAATTAATTTATGGAAATTGTATACTAGTATTTTATTCTTCCCATTGTTTGTCCTTATCTACCTTTTGGCCTAGTTTACCTCTTATATTGAGGGAATGAAAGGCTATGACCTCTCTCTCTTTTCCCAACTTGCTAGTTCTTGGAATGAGGGTAGGGTTTGCATATGAGGGTGTCTTTCATTGTTTCAATATAGCTCATTATAGCTACTACTAGGCTTTAGGTTGAAGGTGTGGCATTTCCTAAAAAAACCAAAGGCAATTATAAGGAGTAGTTCAAGAGATTCTTAGTGGGTGATGAAAGAATGTTTCTATTGTAAATTGGTTTCAATTGAGTACCTCTTGGCTAAATGGAATTATGTAGCTTACATTATAATGAAATATGTTACTCTTGATGGTAGGTACAAAAAAATTCATTATGAACTCTTTCTCATACTGAATCACTTCAGCCATGGTATAAAGATGGAATTTCGTTTATGGATTTTCTCATCTTTGTTTAAGGCAATTGTTGTGGCTAAGAGAATGGATGTGTCACCTCTTCACCAAGGCTTAATCCTCAAGCTCTAAAATTTTTATTTGGTTATGTGTCCTACTAGTGACCTTCATTCCCCTATTGGCCCTTCGAACCCTACTCTAGTTGTGGAATTTTCCAATTCATTGAAGAAGAATTGTAATGAAGATTTTGGCTTTGCTACATGGTCACTATACTCCCCTTCAATATCAAATCTACACCTATCAATCGCCAACACATGGCCAAATTAGAAAAAGGTGATCCCCTTGTTCAACTCTAGAGAGAGAAGTCCAAGACTAGTCCTATGATTCAGGAGGTTACTATTGAATAATGATGAACAACAAATACCCTAACTCGTACTGAGAGGGGGGGTGAATTAGTACATAGCTCCATCATTGAGCACCCAAACTCTTGATATAGATCTTCATTCTATCCTTCCATATTTTGAAGTTATCTCTATTGAACTTAGGACCTTCCCTCTTCATAATTAAAGCAAGATCTTTTACCTCAAGCAGTTAAGCCTATATCACCGAGGACATGGAGTTTCTCTGATACCAATTGATGAATAATGATGAACAACAAATACCCTAAATCGTACTGAGAGGGGGGGGTGAATCAGTACACACAAAAACTTCTTCGCAACTTATCAAGTTAAAACAAAGCTTAACCGGTTGTCTTCATTAATGATCTTAACCATGGCAATACTGGTTAAACACGGTAAGACTTCAAACAACTTAAACCTGTAAAATTGAATGTTTCAAATATCATTCAATACTTGATAACTACTTCACCCATAAACATATGCATGAGATGTATCAGTGATATCATAACCATTAGCTCTGCATGCATAATTACCTAAAAAAAAATACTTAATCATCACATGAAAAAATGCACAACTCATGACATACAAATTTTTCATGTGGAAACCTAAATGGGAAAAACCACAGTGAGATTGAATACCCACAAGCTTGATTTGAACTCTTTTGAAGTCTTCTCTATTAGGAGGATAGTCTGGTTAAAGAATTTACAATGAGCAATTTTTAGGAATCGATCCTGTTAAAGATCACATGGTTAAGGGATGGCTATATACCCTGTTAAAGGTTGAAACCATGTTAAAGGTTACCTTGCTAGAGGATTTAAAGAACTCAATGAACTTGAGTCACCTGGGTAGAGGTTTTATAATAATCCACTTTAGAGCTACCCGACAAAGGAATTTCCTTCTGTTGAAATGATTAGAAGACAATAGGTAAAACTCTGATCTGATAACAACACTATATGCTAAGGCAGATCCTTTTTAGCTTCTCTACTCTGCAATCACACTCTGCAGTTTTGATTCACTGGTCTGGAAATTATCTCATCACTCAGATACACACACAACTTTTGCTAGCATTTACAATAACAAACATTGTCAACCTTATAGACAACAATTAGGTTGGTAACATAAACCCTAAACCCTAAGTATTTAGGTTTACTATTACAAGTGGTCCAATCTTAACCATCCAAAAACATTACATAGAATGAAACAATCTCAAATAGATCACAAGTCATTCTACATCGTCCATTCTTCAGCGCACATAGAAATCAGTAACCCATCACGCTTTCTTCTCATACTGCTAAGAAGAATTTTCATTCCCCAGGTAGACATTAAATGCAGTTGATCTTCATATGCAAGATCTTCAAGGAAATCCTTCACGTGCACAAAATTGACATGGCATCTTGATCTCATCCTTATTTCTTAGCTGACTCATCACAGAACATCATCGGTTGCATCGCACAAGATAGATTTCCAAACCAGAAACCCTAGAGCTGAGACTACCAACCGGTAGTCACACTTAGTGAAACCGTGACACCGGTTCACTACATCTCTTCATACTTGTTCTCCAACTTGATCATCAATAAAAACTTCTTCCAATGTTCATATCGTTTGACCTATACTTATTGACATCAATGACAACATATATTATTATCATATTATCATACCGGTTCATCATATGCCAACAATCTCCCCCTTTGGCATTGATGGCAATACTCACTGTAGCATTGCAATTATAAACATCATAGACTAGTGCATCTAAAATATCTTCATCAGATATCTTCTCCCCCTTTGAAAACAATGCCAAAGTGGAGGCACAAGCTTCCATGTTGCTCCCCCTATGGAGTAGCATCCTTCAACACATCAATCCTAAAAGATTTGTCACTGTAATACCTAGCTTATGTGGAACACACATCTTTAGTTTACTTCATGAAGGGGAAAACCCCTAATTCGCCTCTCAAATAGGTAAATGTAGTCTTCAGTAAGGGCTTAGTGAATATGTTTGCTAGTTGCTCCTTACTGGAAACATGTTGTAATACAACCTCTCTATTTCGAACCTTCTCTCTCAAGAAATGATACTTGAGCTCAATGTTCTTAGTTCTAGCACATAATACTAGATTCTTGGAAATATTTATTGCACTACTATTATCATAAAATTTACTCACTAGTTCAGATATAGGTACTTTGAGACCATCCAATACATGGTTCATCCAGATTGCCTGAGTGCAGTTCATAAATGCCACCACATACTCTGCTTCAGCTATAGACTGAGAAGTACAACTCTGCTTCTTACTTGTCCATGAGTCTAGTCTTCCACCAAGAAAAAATGCTCCACGTTGTGCTTTTCCGATCGTCCACATTACCTACCCAATCTGCATCGGTAAATACCTTGAGATTAAAATCACCATTGTATGGATACCACAATCCATAATCAATGGTCCCTTTCAGGTATCTAAGAATCCTCTTGACTACTACCAAGTGGGATTCTCTTGGAATTTTCTGAAAACGAGCTACTATGCCCATTGCATGAGCAATATTAGGTCTGTTGTGCACCACATAGTGCAGCTTACAGATCATTGACCGGTACTCTTTCTCATTCACCAATGTTGAATCATCTTCCTTAGTTAATTTACAACTGGTCGCCATCGGTGTACCAACCGGTTTTCTCTCCTCCATGCCAAAGGTATTCAATACCTCTTTGACATACTTGGACTGGGTAATGAAGATACCCTCTTTCATTTGTTAAATCTATAAACCAATGAAGAACTTTATCTCTCTAATGAGAGACATCTCAAACTATTTCTTCATTTCAGCTGCAAATGCATGGCTCATTTCATCATCTCCTCCAAAGATTATGTCATCTACAAATACTTCACAGATCAGAATCTGATCACCTTCAGATTTCTAGTAGATGTTACTATCCTCACTTGTTCTCTAAAATCCTATCTTTAGAAGATGAGTGTAAATATTCATACCATTCCCTAGGTGCTTGTTTCAATCCATATAGGGCTTTGTGTAATCTACACACTATGTTACTATCTTGTAATAAGGAAAACCCATCTGGTTTCTCAATATACACTTCCTCTTTGTGGATTCCATTCAAGAATGCGAACTTCACATCCATCTGGTAAACCTTAAATACCTTGTATGCTGCAAATGCAAGTAGCATTCAGACACCTTCCACTCTAGCCACGGGAGCAAAGGTTTCTCAATAGTCTTCTCCCTTGTAGTACGCCTGCCCTAATAAATTTTTAATCTCAGGTTGACCGTGGTTAGTTATCATGTAATCATGTTATAGTCAGATGTTTTAATTAATGTGTGTGCCTGTTAATGTGGTTCTCACATCAATTTGTATGTAATTTTATTATTCTCCTGAATTGTGCTATTAATCTCAGGCCAACACTTTTATTATATATATATATATATGCATGTGTTATTCATGGTCGCAGGAGACTGCAGGTACAGTACCACATGGGTGCGAGGTTTGACTCCATCTGGGTTCACAGGTTTCAGTGTTCCTCATTAACCTTTAGAATTGGATTAGGTGGTCAGGAGAACCTCATTTGATCCAAGTCGTGCTCAAGAGAGCATCGTCAGTCATCTGTCAATATTCCTTTGGTTGGGTATGCAGGTCGTGTATTTGCTTGGCTTTCTTGGATTGCATGTTTTGTGTGTGTGGTTAAATTGAGTAATTAATCCTTTTTATTTTATTTGATTAAGTTGTGTTTATGCATTAAAAATTAAGGGACTAAATTAAATAGGTCCCCTTATGCGATTAATCATTATTTAGAATTGCTCAATTCAATTTGGTAGCTACTTTAAGTTAAATGGTAAATTTTAATAGATTAATTTATTTAGTTATGCTTTTGGAAAGGAAAGATTTAAATTAATTTGAAATAGAATTAATCTAATCTCTTTGCCTTTAGAAAAAAAGAAAGCTTGATTTTAATTATTTAAAGAGAATCAATTTTAATTAGAAAAGCAAATTAATATATATTTGATAAAGTGTGAAACATTAATTTGGGGATTTTATTTTAAATAAAATATATATATTGCCCTCATAATATTTTTGAAATTTAAATGTTAAGTTGTGTTAGTTTGGAAAATTAGAAATTAAATGAGGAAGAGGCGTTTAAATTTTTTCGAAATTACAAATAAATTGTGTAAAAGTATTTTTATTTTAAAAAGGAGATTATTAGTCAAAAAAGAAAATAAAAAGGAAACTTGGCATTTAACCTAGGGTTTGAAAATATTTTTGGGAGGGATATTTTTGGAGAGTATTTTAAAAAATATTTTTGGGGAGAATGAAATTTTGGGGATTTTTGCAAAAGAAAGGATTTTTGGAGCTTGCAGTTTGGGCTCTCCTTCAATCTTGCCAGGATTGCTGAATTAGGTAGGTCTCTGGTTTATTTCTTCGGTTCTTGCTTAAAGAAAATTATTTTTGGTGTTTTTGGTAGAAATCTGGTTGTATAGATTAAAAATATTATGTATTTGGGAAATGAAGGAGTTATAGTTGAATTTCTGAATCTAAACAGCTCCTTCCTTCCTTTCCAAACCTCGAGATGTCATTTTTGCTTGTATAAATTGGTTTACATGAAATAAATAGAATAAATTTTGGGGGTTTGGCTGTTCTTGATGAGTTTTTGTTTAACTCCGTTGAAGGTTTCCTAGTTAAGTTTTAAATTGAAATTCAGATTTGGGGTTTGGCAGATTTGTTGTTTAAATATATGTTAATAATTCTTATTTTGCCAACATGGTGTTGTTTTAGGAAAAATTTTCGTTCCCTGGATCTGGGTATTCTGAAAAAATTGCAAATATTTGAAAACTCATAGTTTTCTTGAAAATGGATTTAAGTCTCTGATTGAGACCATTTTTTAATATGAGCTAATTTTTTTATAGTAAATAATTTAAAAAATATATATAAAATAAAAAAATATCAATTAACCCACGTGGCGGGGAAAAATCCCCCACCACGTGGGAGGTAGCACGCTACCAAGGGTAGTAGCTACTACCAATTGTAGCGGACTACTACCAAATGGTAGCGTGAGCTACAAAGGGGACCCACTTGGAGGTCCACGTGGGTACCCACCACCCCCCCCCCCCCCCCCCCCCTTTTTCTCTTTTGGAAATTGTAATTTTTTTTATTGCAAAGAAAAAAAAAATTATTTAATTTTATAATAAATGTTAATTTTAATAAAGTTTTAGTTATGATTAATTTGGTCATTAAGTAATAATTTATGATTAATTTGTTATTAACTAATTGTATAATGGAAAATATACGTTAATTAATATTCAAATTCTATTTTATTATTAATGCATATTTTTCTAATTAAAATAGTTGATTTGTTAATTTTGTTATTAATTATTAAATTGTTATATTTTATTAATAATGGATTAATAAATATATATTAATTAATAGTTAATTTTGGTATTATTTTATGTGTGCAAGGAAGTAATTTGTGGATTTGGGAAATGCTTGCCTACTTTTGGTTCCTTTAAATGTATGTATCCTTAATCGGAAAAGTGTAATTTGGTTCTAGAAAAGATGAAGTTGGACAAAATTATTTTTGAACCAATATGACAATGGTGTTTTATTTGAAGATAAAATATCATCTTTATAAAGTTAATGTTTATTTAATTATATTCATGTGAACTTGGTTTAAAACCTTGAAATGATGTATTTAGGTTATGCTTTGATGCTAACGAACTTAGTGAGTTTGAAAACCAAGAACGACATGTACCTAGAGGAGGTAGATAACTGCAATCAACTTAGATCATTAAGAAAACTTGATCGACTTTTAATGTTTAAATCAATATGGAAAAAGATTGTTTCTACCGATTATTGCCTATGCAAGTTTAAATTTATGTATTCACTTTTGCTTAGGTAATGGCAAAACTCTGATTTGTTTGATTGGACCCTGTCATATGGTTGATTTGGGTAGCTATTTCTATCCTTGATCTTGAGTTTGACTATTGTCTTGTGATGGTTTTGTAACTGGTCATGTCCCTTATAAGGGTGTCGAATGATGATTTGTGGTTGACCATATCTGGTCAAGTATCTAGTTAGAGTACTGTCAGTCAGTGCACCTCATATGAACTTGTGTTTCACCAAATGGTTGTTTCATCCATTTTAAACTTTGGTTGCTTGACCTTGTGTATGTCTGGGTTTAGGAGTTCATTGAGTATGGTCTAGTGTCATATGGGAAAGTGGCTTTCGATTGGTGTCATGCCCAAAGTGGTTGTTGGGTTACCTATCAGAAGTGTGTCTAATAAGTGATAACCTAATAGCATATTAGAGAGTTAGTTAATGAATCACTAAGTAAAATAATTGTTCCTCACACATGGGAATAGTTCTCAAAAGGACTCGACATGCTGTGAGAATGCCTGAAATGCCAAACCATCATCCTTGTCTTCACAAAAGGATGTGTGGGTCCACATGAGGCTTGGATGGGCCACAGGTTTGGAATAGGTTGCTAGGGTTACCTAGTGGATGGGGATGGAACCTATGAAGACCTGCCATGGTAACCATACTAGGTTGTGTGATGACACTTGTCCCCTATGTTCGCTAGTGTGTGGTTTTGTTGTCCTGATAGGAGCACTTTTATGGAGTCATCCTATTTCTTATGCCCTTGTGAGAGCCTAATGTCATGCTAGACCTTGGGTTTTGATGACTTAGTTTTGCGGATACTCCAGTGGACCTTTTTATTTGCGTCTATTATGTTCAATTGGATCCTTTCCTATTCAAGGATCATTTATGTATTTATTTGACCGATGTGGTCATTGTATATTGGTTATGTTTGCCTAGATGGCAAGATTGTAAATGTTGTGAACCTTATGTATTCTTAACTTATTTAATGATCAGAGGGGTCTTGCAATTCAGCTGATCTGGAGATGTACCCCTCTAGGGGTGAACTCCAATATCAATTTGGTGTTATGTGGTACTTATGTTCTTATGTTCCTTTTTAGTTTTTAACATGTGTGGATGGCATTATGTTGGAATGTATCAAGTGGATTAGATGAAATTAATTTTAAATGCATGTGTATAGTCATCATATTAAATGCAAAAGACTGGATCACGAAAGAACATGTAGATTAGAATAATGGAATATATTTAGTTATTGATAATTAAATTAAGTATGCATGGAAAGAACTCATTAGTTTATAATGAAAGTAAAGTGTGTTATAAAACTAGATGCATGACTTAAGTTTTAATGAAAGTTTGAACATAAGGGTTGGTTAAATCATAATGGATGAACTCATTAAGTTATCTATCTTTTAACTTTAATGGATGAGCATCCACATGTTATCTAATTTTAACTTTAATGGGTGAATTTCCTTATGTTAGCTACATCTTCAACCATAATGCATGAACATATCCTATTATCTATAATTTTAATTTACTGAACAACTTTTATCCTTGTTTAAAGTAACAACATGAAATTAAGTTAACATGCTTAATTGGATCAAATGTCGTGAGTTGAGTTAGATGTTAGATTAAGTAATCATGTTGGGAAACTCCTCAGGTATTGTTTTGTCTTCTGTTGTGTTATTTGAGATTTTGATAACTCATTGTATCATTATGTTATATTTAATTTTAAAAAAAATATTATGTACACTCCATTCATGTGTTTTAGCCTTATCCCTTCAGGGTTTCCTGGCAGAGCATTACATTTTGTATTAGAGACAGGTTCCAGATAGTGGGATCTTCGATGTCGCTTGTGCCCTTGGTGTGTGGTGTATAGACCTTATGTTGTATGCTTGTCCTCCTTTGTATGTGTGTGATTGAGAAGACCTTAACTTGTGTGTAATGCGTGTGTTCACACCTTGTTTTCACCTTCTTGATATTGGTGCTTTGGAGTGATTATACGTGCTTTGTTTCCTTCTTTATGTCTTGGTCTACGATTACTCTTATTTGGAAAGAAACTAATATGTACCTTTCTTATTAATTGCTGTACTCTTTAGAGTAATCCATTTGGGTTGGTCAATGCTTGTCTTGAATTTCAAAGTACAAAATGTGCTTGTTTTAAAATTATGATCTGGCTTAGTGTTGTCCACTTCAAGGACTTGTATGGTAGATGTTAATGTTTATGGTATAGCAAGTTAAATGATTATCACCCTTCCTCCTCTTTCTTTCTAGAAACTAAAATGTTTGTGATATGTGTAATTATCTCCTATGTCAAATTTCTCATTGCGAGAGAAAGGTTGCAACTTCTTGAACCCTTGTGTGAGCCTTATGATGCTTCTGTGTTTTAGATAATAAAGGGGCCATGGGTTTGAAGATTCATATTGGTTACTAGGAGAAAAAAGTATGTTTGCATTTAAGGATTCTCCATGTGATTTGTAGGAGTAACATAGTTAAATTCTATCTTAATTAAGGTGCATTAATATGCGAATAGTTGTTATGTGAAAATGCTTTGTTGATAAAAGATGTATAAAAAGGGCAACATGTTATAGTGGCTAAGAGAGTGTGTTAATGTGTACCATGAAAGATTGCTTATGTGTTTCAGTAAACCAGTTTCATTGAGGATCTATTTTAACAATGCTCCATTGAGCTTGCTGTTGCATATATATAATTGACTTATTATGATTAGAAGGTGCAAATGAAAGGCTTGTTTGATGTGCATGCATAATATGTATTATTTGGTTGATAGCTCCTCATTTACCTTCTTATCGTATTTTGATTTTCAATGATAGGTTGAAGATTATGATATGTTTTTGTATTGAATTAAGAATAGTGAGTGTTCTCAAGAGGTCTTGCATTATAGAAAAGATTTCTTGTTTTCATCTCTGTTGTTTGAAAAACTAGAACATTTTGTTGTAACCATAGTAATTGGAAATGTCATGTTAGGCTGATTGGAATTCTTCTAAAATGGTAGCGAAATGAAAACCATACCATTAAGATGATAGGCTTATAGTGAGAAATTTTATAATGTAGTGTGATATTGTTGATCTTGTGTCTATATATGAAATAGTTTGGTTATAAAACTCTCTTTCCCTTCTCTTTGCCTAGATTGTAAGTTTTTTTTTTTTAAATACTACTAAAGGATGCATTGATTTAAATGGAATGTTTATAAAATATGTGAAATAATATTTTGCATTTGGCTTCATACTGAAAGATGAAAGTTTTTCACTTTGGAAAATAAATTTACATAATTAGTAATGTAGTTATGAATGCTTAGTGAAATTAGAGAAAGATATAGGAATGATGTTATTTCCTTGTGCAATTGTGAATTGCTAAGAATTTCAGTACTTGTATCTAGAATTAACTTTATTCAGTTATTCTTGTGAAAAGCATAATTAAAACCTTCATTGAGAAGATGATAGCATACCGAAAATTACTCCTCGTAAATGTGACTAAACTAGTACTGGTGCTTTCTTTGTGTATTGTAACAAACATGTGCTTGCTTTATGTGCCCATGGGATGGTGAAGTAATCAACCATGGAGGATATGTTTGCTTATGAGTATGGGAAACCATATTGTTTATGTGATGTTGATTAATTGTTACCCTACTAAGTACCAAACCTCGGGTCATTGGTAATTTAGTATGTTAAGGGGTAGTATTAGAAGTCGCTATTCCTTGAATAGTATGGATTGGCATATGAGTAATTTCGACGCGAAGCAAATTTAGCTTCTCTATTTTGACGAAAAATATAGTTAAATAATGAAATTGTATCCTAGGTGTACTCAATACTTTCCCTTTTTGATGAATTTGTTTATAAGGTTTATGTGTGTAGCCTATCCCTCTCCTTTACTTGAGCATATTGATGGCACTTCTTGAGCATAGTATTGATTTATCTTGGAGGATCTTTTTTTTCCTTGTCTTCATAAAAGGTAGGTTTTGTCCACATGAGCTTCCAGTTAGTAGGTGTTGGTGGACTTGTGGGTGGACCTTAGTCATGCATACTTCTGGCTTACGATGAGTATCCTGAGAGGAACGTCAATATGTGGGATGTGACCAGCGTGTGCCTTTTTTTGCGAGGTTCACTACCATGCGGGATACATCCATTGTGTGTCTTCTCCGCTTGGAGTATTGCCATGCCACGTGATGATGTGATGCAGGGTGATGTCGAGGTGCACACTGCCATGCCATGTGGATGTGTGACTAGGCCGCACCACATGATGAGCTACTGTGATAGCTAGATGATTGTTCCTTCCTTCCTCATTGGTGGCTAGATGCTAGTCACATAGTGATGTTATGTGGAGTTGTGATATTCTTATTTATTCTTTGTGGACCAACAATTTATTTTATCTTGACTTTGAAGGTTTAGCCACGATCTTGTGATCTTTTGCATACTTGATTTGGTGTTGCAAATTCTGGAATATTTTCTTTCCTTACTGTTGGAATTGATGATTTATTATCTTTATTCATTTGTACTTTGGTGCCTAAACTAGTTTATACTTATTGTTTTCTTATGTTGGTTTTGTGTTATAATGTGAATTCCTCTCCAAGAACGTAGGAGGCGGTCTTGGATGAGTGTATACGAGGAAGTAGACATAGGGAACCTTGAGGATGGGGGTATGTGAGGCTATGATGCAACTAGGATCCACTACCTACCTATGTGTGATGACTATCTCTTGGAGGCTAACCACCTTATTCAACAAGGGATGTTCACGAAGGTCTTGTATGGAAGGTAGCACCACTATTGTGTGACCTAGCACCATCGAGCCTTGAGTGAGATGTTGGATATTTATGATCATGTTATTGTTCTGAGATCAGGCATAGAGAAGTTGATCGTGCATGTTATCTTTGACTGATTATTAGACATGCTCAAATGTGGCCTTTTGAGTTGTGCATTCTAGTTATGTGGATGGTTATTGTGTATAATCATCGAGTAAATTATGTTAACTTGTCACTATGCTATGGGACATAGTCATTGGAAAGGTCTTTATATGTCTAGCAAGTCTTAAAAATTGAGTTATACATGTTGCTCTTATTTTTGGGAGGTTAACTTAGTTGTAAAATTTGAACTTTGAAGCTAGTTCTATCTAATAAAATTTTATGATGAGGATGGATAGGTAAAAGAAATTGATCATGATGGCATGTTTCCTATCATATTTGGTAGATGAGTATGGTAACTGTTGTTTACCTCTTTTAATGCTTTAATTTGGTGTGATGAAAGGAAGAAAATCTTTGTTTCTTTGCTATGATTATAGATAATTCCTAGAATATTATAAGGAATGTATGGATTTAGATGTATCTTGTCAATGGATAATGGCATTCATAGAGGATTTAGCAATAATGTTTCAATTATTTGTGAAAACATTCCTATGTGCAATTTGATATTTGTTAAATGAGTTTCAGGGCTAAAGTGTGCGACATGTTTTCCATCTAGCCTTACAACTTCCAGGAGTAAGTCAGAACCTAGGGAGGGAGAATATAGTACGTCTGACCTAATAAGTTTCTAATCTTGGTTTGACCTTGGATAGTTATCGTTTAATCATGTTATAGTCAGATGTTTTAATTAATGTGTGTACCTATTAATGTGGTTGTCATATCAATTCGTATGTAAGTTTATTATTCTCTTGAATTATGCTATTAATCTCGAGCTAACACTCTTATTAAATTTATATATATGCATGTGTCTTTCATGATTGCAGGAGACTATAGGTATTGCATGGGTGCAGGGTTCGAATCCATCTGGGTTCATAGGTTTGTCTACTCCTCATTAACCCTTAGCAATTGGATTAGGTGGTCAAGGGACCCTCATTTGACCCTAGTCATGCTCAAGAGAGCATCGTCAGTCGTCTATCAATATTCTTTTGGCTGGGTATGCAGGTCATCTATTTGGTTGGCTTTCTTGGATTGCATGTTTTGTGTGTGTGGTTAAATTGAGTAATTAATCCGTTTTATTTTATTTTATTAAGTTGTGTTTATGAATTAAAAATTAAGGGACTAAATTAAAGAGGTTCCCTTTATGCGATTAATCGTTATTTACAATTGCTAAATTCAAATTGGTAGCTAGTTTAAATTAAATGGTAAATTTTAATGGATTAATTTATTTAGTTATGCTTTTGTAATTAATCGCATAAAGTGGTTCCATTTATGCAATTAATCGTTATTTAGAATTGCTCAATTCAAATTGGTAGCTAGTTTAAGTTAAATGGTAAATTTTAATGGATTAATTTATTTAGTTGTGCTTTTGGAAAGGAAAGATTTAAATTAATTTAAAATAAAATTAATTTAATCTCTTCACCTTGAAAAAAAATAGAAAGGTTGATTTTAGTTATTTAAAGAAAATCAATTTTAATTAGAAAAGTAAGTTAATATATATTTGATAAAGTGTGAAAGATTAATTTGGGGATTTTATTTTAAATAAAAAAATATATTGCCCTTATAATATTCTTGAAATTTAAATGTTAAGTTTTGTTAATTTGGAAAATTAGAAATTAAATGAGGAAGAGGCATTTTGATTTTTTCGAAATTAGAAATAAATTGTGTAAAAGTATTTTTATTTTAAAAAGGAGATTTTTGGTTCAAAAAAAAAGAAAAATGAAACTTGGCATTTAACTTAGGGTTTGAAAATATTTTTGGGAGGGATAATTTTGGAGAGTATTTTGAAAAATATTTTTGGGGAGAATGAAATTTTGGTGATTTTTCCAAAAGAAACGATTTTTGGAGCTTGGAGGTTGGACTCTACTTCAATGTTGTCAGGATTCCTAAATCAGGTAGGTCTTTGGTTTATTTGATGGGTTCTTGCATAAAGAAAAAAAAATTTGGTGTTTTTGGTAGAAATCTGGTTGTAGAGATTAAAAATATTATGTATTTGGGAAATGAAGGAGTTGTAATTGAATTTCTGAATCTAAAACCCTCCTTTCTTCCTTTCCAAACCTCTTAATAAAATAAAAACAACAAATTTTGGGGGTTTGGTTGTTCTTGATGAGTTTTTCTTTAACTCCATTGAAGGTTTCCTGGTTAAGTTTTAAATTGAAATTTAGATTTGGGGTTTGGCAGATTTGTTGTTTAAATATGTGTTAATAATTCTTATTTTGGCAAAATGGTGTTGTTTTAAGAGAAATTTTTCATTCCTTGGGTCTGGGTATTCTGAAAATTGCAAATATTTGAAAACTCGTAGTTTTTTGGAAAATGGATTTAAGTCTCTGATCGAGACTATTTTTTTTTTGTGAGCTAATTTCTTTATAGTAAATAGTTTTTTTTAAAAAGTAATATATATATATCAATTAACCCACATGGCGAGGAAAAACCCCCCACCACGCGGGAGGTAGCATGCTACCAAGGGTAGTAGTTGGCACCAATGGTAGCAACCTGCTAGCATTTGGTAGCACCGCTACCAATGGTAGCGTGAGCTAACAAGGTGGCCCACGTGGGTACCCCCCTCCCCCCCACCTTTTTCTGTTTTGGAAATTGTAAATTTTTTTAATATATTTTTTTTATTGAAAAGAAAAAAATATATAATAATTTAATATTATAATAAGTGTTAATTTAATAAAGTTTTAATTATGATTAATTTGGTCATTAAGTAATAATTTATGAAAAAAATTTATTATTTAATTGCATAATCAAAAATATACTTTAATTAATATTCAAATTCTATTTTATTATTAATGCATATTTTTCTAATTAAAATACTTGATTTGTTAATTTTGTTATTAGTTATTAAATTGTTATATTTTGTTAATCGTGGATTAATATATATATATATATTAATTAATAGTTAATTTTGGTATTTTTTTTATATGTGTGTATGGAAGTAATTTGTGGATTTGCGAAATGCTTGCCTATTTTTGGTTCCTTTAAATGTATGTATCCTTAATCGAAAAAGTGTAATTTGGTTCTGGAAAAGATGAACTTGGAGAAAATTATTTTCGAACCGGTATGACAATGGTGTTATATTTGAAGATTAAATATCATATTTATATGGTTAATGTTTATTTAATTATATTCATGTGAACTTGGTTTAAAAACTCGTAATCATGTATTTAGGTTATGTTTTGATGCAAACAAACTTAGTGAGTTTGAAAACCAAGAATGACCTATACCTAGATGAGGTAGATAACTGCAATCAACTTAGATCATTTAGAAAACTTGATCGACTTTTAATGTTTAAATCAATATGGAAAAAGATTGTTTCTACCGGTTATTACCTATGCAAGTTTAAATTTTTGTATTCACTTCTGCTTAGATAATGGCAAGTCTTTGATTTGTTTGATTGGAACCCGTCATATGGTTGATTTGGGTACCTGCTTCTATCCTCGATCTCAAGTTTGACTATTGTTTTCTGATGGTGTTGTAATTGGTCATGTCCTTTATAAGGGTGTCGAATGATGATTTGTGGTTGACCATAGCAAGTCAGGTATCTAGTTAGAGTACCCTCAGTCGGTGCACCTCATATGAAGTTGTTTTTGACCAAATGGTTGTTTCCTCCATTTTGAACTTTGGTTGCTTGACCTTGTTTATGTCTAGGTTTAGGAGTTCGTTGAGTATGGTCTAGTGTCATATGGGAAAGTGGCTTTCGATTGTGGGCCGCGCCCAAAGTGGTTGTTGGGTAACCCATCGGAAGTGTGTCTAATAAGTGATAACCTAATAGCATATTACAGAGTTAGTTAAGGAATCACTAAGTAAGATAATTGTGCCTCACACATGGGAGTAGTGCTAACACAAACTTGACATGTTGTGAGAAGGCCTGAAATGGAAAACCATCATCCTTGTCTTCATGAAAGGATGTGTGGGTCCACATGAGGCTTTGATGGGCCGAAGGTTCATAATAGGTTGCTAGGGTAATGCAATGGATGGGGCCAGAACCTATGAAGACCTACCATGGTAACCATACTAGGTTGTGTGATGACACTTGTCCCCTATGTTCACTAGTGTGTGGTTGTGTTGTCTTGATAGGAGCACTTTTGAGGAGTCGTCCTATTGCTTATGCCCTTGTGAGAACCTGATGTCATGCTAGACCTTGGGTTGCGATGACATAGTTTTGTAGATGCTCTAGTGGACCTTTCTATTTGCTTCTATTATGTTCAGTTGGATCCTTTCCTATTCAGGGATCATTTATGTATTTATTTGACCAATGTGGTCGTTGTATATTGGTTATGTTCGCCTTGATGGCAGGATTAGTTTTGTGGATGCTCTAGCAGACCTTTGTATTTGCTTCTATTATGTTCACTTGGATCATTTCCTATTCAGGGATCGTTTATGTATTTATTTGACCGATGTGGTCGGTGTATATTGGTTATGTTCATTTTGATGGTAGGATTGTAAATGATGTGAAACTTATGTATTCTTAACTTATTTAATGATCAAAGGGGTCTTGCAGTTGAGCAGACCCAGAGATGTAGCCCACTAGGGATGAACTCTGATATCAATTTGGTGTTATGTGGTGCTTATGTTCTTATGTTCCTTTTTAGTTTTTAAAATGTATGGATGGCATTATGTTAGAATGTATCAAGTGGATTAGATGAAATTAATTTTAAATACATGTGTCTAGTCATCATATTAAATGCTAAATATTAGATCATGAAAGAATATAGAATAGAATAATGGAATGTATTCAATTATTGATAATGAAATTAAGTATGCATGGAAATAACTCACTAGTTTATAATGAAATTAAAGTGTGTTATAAAACTAGAAGCATGACTTAAGTTTTAATGAAAGTTTGAATGTAAGGGTTGGTTAAATCGTAATGGATAAACTCATTAACTTATCTATCTTTTAACTTTAATGGATGAACCTCCACATGTTATCTAATTTTAACTTTAATGGGTGAATTTCCTCATGTTAGCTACATCTTCAACCATAATACATGAACGCATCCTATTATCTATAATTTTAATTTACTGAACAAATTATATCCTTGTTTAAAGTAACAACATGAAATTAAGTTAACTTGCTTAATTGGATCAAATGTCATGAGTTGAGTTAGATGTTAGATTAAGTAATCACATTGGGAAACTCCTTAGGTATTTTATTCTTCCACTATGTTATCTGAGCTTTTGATTACTCATTGTATCATTATGTTATGTTTAATTTAAAAACAAATATTATTTGCACTCCATTCGAGTGTTTTAGCTTTATCCCTTCGGGGTTTCCTGGCAGGGCATTACATCCCTCTTCCTGAGCATATCCCTTGTATACAAGTCTTGCCTTGTTTCTTACAATTGTGCCTTCTTCATTTAGCTTATTCCTGAAGACCCATTTGGTACCTATGACATTCTTGTGTTATGGTCTTGGTACCAAAGACCATGTTGCAATCTTTTCTATCTGGTCTAGCTCCTCTTCGATTGCCTTAATCCAGTCTTCATCTATAAGTGCCTCTCTAGAAGTCTTAGGCTCAAATTCAAAAATCATGCAAGAGATCTCTCTCACTGATCTTCTTGTTAGTATCCCTGCATCTTAATCTCCTATGATCTGCTTCAGATCATGATGTAGTTTCACATATCTAGGAATGACTCTAGTTGGTTCTGCTTTCTTTTCCTCTTCTTCTTCTTTTCCATCTTCTTCTTCACCTACTACAACTTCTACCGGTAGAGGAACACTGATGTTTTTACTTATTTCTTTCTTAACCGGTTCCCAAAAGACTAAACCTATTTCATCTTCTAGTTGTTTTCTTTAGGTTTCATTAGGCTCCTCAGGGGATTCATCAACCCTGACATTGATACTCTCAACAATTTTTTGTGTTCTATTGTTGTAACACTTGAGAGCTTTAATTTCAGTGGAATATCCCATAAATATTCCTTCATCACATTTAGCATCAAACTTGCTCAGATGCTCACCTCTCTTGAAGTAACACTTACTGCCAAATACTTTAAAATAACTCACAATGGGAGTCTTCCCGGTCCAATACTCAAAAGGGGTTTTAGCTTTACCTTTCTTGATGAGTACTTGATTCATAGTATATACTGCAATACTCACTGCTAATCCCCAAAAAGTGTGAGCAACCTTTCCTTGGATCAGCATTGTTCTGGCCACTTTAACTACAGTCTTGTTATTCCTTTCTCATATGCCATTCTGTTGTGGTGTCCTTGGGGCAAACAACTACCTCTTGATACCACTATCTTCACAGTACTTGTTGAATTCATCAAAAGTGAACTCACCTCCTTGATCAGTTCTTAGGCATTTTATCTTTTGACCACTTTCCTTCTCTACTAATGCTCTAAAGGCTTTGAGCTTTCCAAATGCCTCATACTTGTCTTTCAATAATGTGACCCACATCATTCTTGAGCAGTCATCAGTAAGAATCATGAAATACCTATCTCCCTAAATACTTCTAGTTTTCATAGGACCACATAGGTTATTATGCACAAGATCAAGTAAGTTCTTTACTGAAAAAGACTCACCTTTGAAAGTTGAGGAAAACATCTTCCCAAGTTGACATTCTCTGTATAAATAATTTTCCACTTTGTTCAGCAAAGGCAATCCTCTTACTACATTGATCTTACTTGCCTTTACAATATTATCAAAATTCATATGAAAAGTCTCCTATGCCATATCAAACTATCATCAAACTTTGCCACCAAACATTGACTTATCTTGGCATTCAACTAAAACAAGTTACCTTTGGTCTGCTTACCCGTTGCAATAAGTTCACCACTCTTTCCAATTATACTATAGACTCCACCTTTGAACTCCAGAATGAGTCCTCTATCATTTAACTGAGAAACACTCAAGAGGTTATGCTTAATACCATCTACCCAATAGACATCATCCGCATTGCTCTTTCTATTCAGTGAGATGGATCCTTTACCTTTTACCAAGCATGGTGCATCATTGCCAAATTTGACAACACCTCCATCATATTCTTCTATAGACAAAAACTTTCTCTGATCACCAATCATGTGGTGAGTACAACCACTATCAATAATCCACTCATTAGAGTTGTCAATGTGAGAGACAAGTACTTTTTTGTCAAACACTTCTTCCTTTACAACTAGAAATAGTATGTCCTCATTCTGTTCATCCTTGGATTCTTCATCAGTAACACCTTCATCCACTGCAACAAGACAATTTCTTCTATTTTCTCCTTTGAAATTTCTAAACCTCTAAGTTTTATTCTTATTGTCATTGTTAGGACAGTTAACAGCTATATGTCCTATCATATTGTAGGAAAAATATTTTAAATGAATCTTACCTCTATATTTTCCAGTGCCTTTTGGAAGTCTCTTGGCAAGAAGAGCTTCAAATTCCATCAGAATCTCTTCATCATTCATACCTCTGCTTTGCATGGATTCATAACTGGTACTTACTTCTTTTCCTTTTCTGGTTGGTGCAACAGATGCAGTAAAAGTTGAGTCAATCTTCTGAACAGTGCCATCATAGCTATTCAACTCATATGCAGTCAACTTTGAAATGATAGAATCTAAGGATACCTTGGTTTTGTCAATAGACATTAGTTCCTAAATAGAAACAACGTTGATTGCACAGACCGGTAACAATGATCTCAAAACTTTACTCACAACGGTGGCATCATCAATTGTTCCACCGGTGCTCTTGATATCTCCAACAATAGTATTGATCCTTATGCCATATTGTTGAATGGTTTCACCTTCAACCATCCTCATGTCTTCAAATTTTCCTCTGAGGCTCTCTTCCTTAGCTTGCTTGACATGCTCATCACCACCATAAATAGTTTCCAGTGTGTCCCATACATCCTTAGGAGTGTCCTTACCTTTTACATCAATGAACTCAATATCAGACAAACTGCTAATAAGGGCTTCCATGACTTGCCCATTTTCTTGAATCTCTCTTTTATGATCATCGGTTAGATTGCCAATGGTGATTACATAAGCATTCTCAACATAGCTCCATCGTTGAGCACCCAAACTCTTGATATAGATCTTCATTCTCTCCTTCCATACTTTGAAGTTATCTCTATTAAACTTAGGACCTTCCCTCTTCATAATTAAAGAAAGATCTTTTACCTCAAGCAGTTAAGCCTATATCACCGAGGACATGGAGTTTCTCTGATACCAATTGATGAATAATGATGAACAACAAATACCCTAACTAGTACTAAGAGGGGGGGTGAATCCGTACATACAAAAAATTCTCCGCAACTTATCAAGTTAAAACAATGCTTAACCGATTGTCTTCATTACTGAACTTAACCATGGCAATACCGGTTAAACATAGGAAGACTTGATAACTACACCCATAAACATATGCATTAGATGTATCAGTGATATCATAACCATTAGCTCTGCATGCATAATTACCTAAACAAAGAATACTTAATCATCACATGAAAAATGCACAACTCTTGAAACATGGATTTTTCACATGGAAACACAAATGGGAAAAGCCATGGTGGGAATGAATACATACAAGCTTGATTTGAACTCTTTTGAAGTCTGCTTTGTTTGTATCCTAGTCTAGTTAAAGATCACTCGATTAAGGGATGGCTATATACCTTGTTAAAGGTTGAAACCATGTTAAAGGTACCTTGCTAGAGGATTTAAAGAACTCAATGAACATGAGTCGCCTGGTTAGAGGTTTTACAATAAGCCTGTTAAAGCTACCTGGCAAAGGGATTTTCCTTCTATTGAAATGGTTAGAAGACAACAAGTAAAACTCTAATCTAATAACATCACTATATGCTAAGGTAGATCATTTTCAGTTCCTCTACTCTACAATCACACTCTGCAGTTTTCACTCACTAGTCTGGCAAGTATCTCATCACTCAAATACACACACAAATTTTTCCAACACTTACAATAGCAAACATTATCGACCTTATAGACAACAATCAGGTCGATAACATAAAACCTAAACCCTAAGCATTTAGGTTTACTATTACAAGTGGTCCAATCCTTACCATCCAAACACATTACATAGAATGAAACAATCTCAAATAGATCACAAGTCATTATGCATCATCCATTCTTCACCGCACATAGAAATTAGTAACCCATCACACTTTCTTCTCATACCACTAAGAAGAATGTTCATTCCCGAGGTACACATTAAATGCATTTGATCTTCATATGCAAGATACTCAAGGAAATCCTTCACGTGCACAAAATTGATGTGGCATCTCGATCTTATCCTCATCTCTTAGCTAACTCATCACAGAATATCATCGGTTGCATCGCACAAGCTAGATTACCAAACCAAAAACCCTAGATCTGAGACTACCAACTGGTAGTCACACTTCACAAAACCTTGACACCGATTCATTACATTTCTTCATACCGGTTCTCCAAATTGATCATCAATAACAACTTCTTCCAATCTTCATACCGGTTGACATGTACTTATTGACATCAATGACAACATATATTATTATCATATTATCATACTGGTTCATCATATGCCAACAATTACTTCTGATGACTTTTCCTCTTCTTAGTGTATTGGCTCAGAATATACTTTGGAAAACTTTCTCCCTAATGAGTTGAGACCTACCCTAATCTCTCTTTGTCAACCTTGGCTTCCCCTCTCCATTCCCCTATTTCTTCCCATGGTGACCTATGTTTGGCAAAGGTGGTGGAAAAAGTAAATGGATTGTGTATTGCTTACAATAAGTAGAATGATATTATATGCTAGCTTTTGGACTAGCTCCACACTATAAAAAATAGAATTAATTGGTTGGAAGCTCTAGCAAAGGAAAATGCTAGGGTGAGGGACTAATCCTTAGAGGATAAGGATTATAATGTATAGAGTGTGGGTTGTTGCCAATGTTCTTGTTGAGAGACTCAATATATCGGATACCTTGGATGCTAAGGTCAAAACCTTGAGTGCTAAAGTGGCCTCGAAGGAAGAAAGAAATGATATGGTGCAGACTATGTTTATTATCGAAGAGAATCAAGAGGTGCTGAAACAGAATGTAAAAGACGTTCTGGACTTCAATATGGAGATGACTAGAAAAAAATCAACAAGGAGCTCAACCATAGGTATGCTAAGAGGAAGAGGAAAATGGAGGTTTCTACAAATGATAAAACTTGGAGTTGTCTAGCAAGGATACAAATGTTAATTTTGAGTTTCCTATTTGTACCTTGGTTAATGTGAAAAGACTTTCCTTTCAAGAGAAGATGAATGATCTTAATGAAGAGTTGTAGGCAATTAAAGATATCTCAAGATGATAGAAACATCTCAAGATATTCTTTCATCCACAACATTAACAAAAACAATATTCTAGTGAGTTTTCATCCACAACATAGACAAAGTTATCATCATTAGATTGATGAAACTATGTGACCATTTTTTGTACAATAAAAATATGTATTTTTCTCCATTTATACTTGAACTTTTATTATTGGTTCCTAAAGATAATGCATTATCTAGCTATGAATTAAGTATTGTATATTTTCTATTTTTCTCTTTTCTTCTACTCTAACATCTCTAATTATATCTTCTAAATTTGTACAATATATTTGATATTGTGTAAATATAGAATAGCTGAATATTTTCTCCTCCTACTCACTACTTTGCCTCTCTTGTTGTTCCTTCACAACTAGATGGTATATTTACTTCTCATGTTAATCCAACCCAAGATATGATATTGGTTCCTATTTTTATTTCACTAGCTTCCTAGTCTACTATTGGTGGTACTCCTAAAGAGGTTTGTCTTGTCCTTCTAGGTCTATGTGTTGGGAAGATAGTTTTAGTTGGATGGTTACTCATAGAAGAAAAAAATGATGTAGAATGCTTTCTAATGTTTTCTCATTATTATTTTGATCATATGGTTGAAAAATTTAGGTAGTTTTCTATTAAGGTTTTCTAGGTTATTTCAATCCTTCCTGTGGTTAATTTTGGGGTAACTTTATTGTTCTTGTTAATGCACCAAGGAGCCTGTCCTACAAGACAAAATATGAAATCTCCACCAAAAAATGAGAAGAAAATACAATCTATTTCACCCATTAATGTACACAATGAATTTATGAGAATGAGATGTTTACAAATGTATAGACCCCATGCTTATAAAGTAGAATTCAAGAGTATAGTATACAAACAATGGGGACATATGTCCCAATCAAGAAAGAGAGTAGGTATATCCACTCTTGCACAAAAATTAATATTCCTAATAGCCAATAAATAGCTATACATCTAGAATATTACCTATTTCCTAAGTAAATTTAATAAATTATGTATAGCCTAAATCCATACACAATACCCCCCCTAAAGTGCAACTTAGGGAGAAATATGCAAGAGCTTAAATTAGCTATTAATAATGCAATATGAGAAGTATTATGGGTCTTGTCCACATAGTAATATTTGGTACCTGTGTATAATAGAAATCCAATGAAAATGTCTCACAATTAAAGAAAATGAGAAAATCCCTATGGGAGAAAACTCCTCTCCAAAAGAGAGAGAAAAAGAAAGCTAAGAAAGGAAAAGTGAAAGGATTAAAGTATCCTCAAGACTCCCCAAAGACTACTTCCTTCACCCTTAACATCAATTGAAACAAAAGATAGTGAGGAGATTCCAAATGTTTAGTGAAGATGACCACAACTTGTTGCTTCATGGGCAAACACGCCAAGGAAAGAACATCGTCCTAAACGATCTACTGAATGAAGTGCATATGAATATAAATATGCTTAGTGTGCTAATTCTCCACTAGGTTGCAATAAATATGTATGGCTCTCTGATTATTACAACAAATAACAATGGGATGATCAAGAGGAAGGCCAAGCTTAGCCATCAACTATCAAAACCAAAGAACCTCCCAGCTAACCAAAACTACTCCTCGATGGTCAAACTCAAGTGATGATAATGTGATAGTAATTTTCTTTTTGCAAGACCAACTAATTGGACCAGAACCAAGACCAAAGACAAAGCTAAAATTAGACTTCCAATCATCAACATCAACAATCCAATCTAATTCACTGAAGCCCAAAATCTCAGTAGCACTTGATGTGTAGGGAATGCCAAACTATGTAGTGCCCTAAATGTACCTCAAGATAAACTTGGTCTCCTTCCAATGATTTTCATGAGGATCTAGAATGAAACAAGAGATAAGACCAACTAAAAAGGAAATATAAGAATGATGATGTGTCGAATAGAAAAGATTTTGAACCAACCACCAATACAAGATAGCGTCAACTAATGGAGTAGTACATGTTGGCATTATGTGAACCGGCATGAGCCTTATGTAAACTGGCATGAAGACATAATGATATTGTATGTTGTCATTGATGTCAATATGAGACATAGTGTGAACCGGCACATGAGATAAGTGAAGAAAGAGGTACCAGCATATGTGTGAACCGGTATATGCCAAAGTGAAGTGGCACATTTGTTCAAAGTGAACCGGCATGCAATTATGGGAACTGGCACATGGAAGCACTATATCACTACCAGTTGGTAAGGCAGCTTCCACTTCGGGGTTTTTGGTTGGAGTATCTCAAGTCTGTGTGACTCAATCGGTGATCTTTGTGTGATGAGTTAGCAGTATGATGGAGGACAGATCATGTTGCCACGTAAGCTCTGTGTGCGTGAAGGATCTTGCATGAAGAAGACTATTCCTATCTACCTTGAGAATGTGTGAAGTCTATCAAATGGTGATAATGCGTGATGGGTTATCAGCCGCCATGAAAACAGTGGATAATGGATGATGGAGAATGTCTTGAGATTGACTCAAGACTAGTGCATTTAATGCAGTATATTTCAACGGTCAGGATCAAACCGTTTGAATTGCTCAACCCAACAGGTTTAGGGTTTAAGGTATTTGTAACCAACTTGTATGTTCCCTATAAGGTCGATGTTAGGTTTCTGTCTGAAGTTGTTGGCAAAAGTTGTGAGTGTGTATCCAATGAAAGTGATACAAGATTCTTGCTAGACCATAAGAGAGAAGAGATACCTACAAAGTGAATGTACAGAAGGAAAAGAGGAGCCTAAACAGATCTGTATTAGTATTAAGTGTTGTTAATAGATCATTGTAATACCTGTTGATCTCTAACCACTTCAATAGTTGTAAAATCCCCTAACAAGGTAGCCTTAACTGGCTTGATTCAAAATCTCTTAAATCGGGTGGTCTTAACCGGCTTGCTGTAAATCCCTTAACCAGGTAACTTGAAGCTAATGAGTTCTGAGAAGCTAGAGAAGCTTAGGAGATCCTTTCATCTATTGAGTTCTTAAAATCCTCTAACAAGGTGACCCTACTAGGTTTAACCCTTAACCAGGTGATCCCTAACAGAATCGGTTCCTACCAGAACCTATTGTAATGTTCTTAACCGGACAAGGCTCCTAATAGAGTGGAATTCTAAAGAGTTCAAAAATAAGCTTGTGGGTATTCATCCCCACCATGGTTTTTCCCAGTTGGGTTTCCACATGAAAAATATGTGTGTCATGTGAAATGCTTTTGTCTTGTGATGCTTTGTTTTATCTGTTATGCACATGAAGGTTCTATGTTTTATGCCTGTCTATAAAACATATTGAACTCACTATTGTGAAGATTTGATGGTTAATTCTACTAGTTCATGCATGTGAATATTATGATAATGTGGTATTGAGCTAAGAGAAAAGCTTAGTGAGTGACCGGTTCATGACTGACTGAGCTATACTGGATGTTACCGGTTGCACTCTGTTTTATTGGTATCTCTGTTTATCAGTCATTGCGAGTGTTTGTTGTCAAACTGGTTTTGGACTGTATTTGTGTCTGTACTGATTCACCCCCCCCCCCTCTCAGTACCGGTTTGGTACTAGTGGTTCATCATTGAGTTATAATGGTAGACAAGAAAAAACCTGATTGAAATGGAGTAGGGGTTGACTTACAATCACCCATCCCAAATCTTTCAAGAAAATCCGGAGCATACTACTACTAAAAGATAGAAATACTGGTAGAAGATTGATCAACCTAGAGACCAAGTAATGCAAAAGACCAAGGTCATTCATATCGAAACATTTCATCAAAGTTTGTTGAGCATCCTCAGTCATGGTAGGAGAACAACCATTCAGAATGAAGTCATCCACATAGAGTACAAGAATGAGTAGATCTCCCACATTTATATGAATATAAACTATAGTATTGGGGTGGCATCTAGTGAATCTAGAAGCAAGCAAGCAATATCCATCTTCTTATACCAAGTTGTAGGATCTTGTTCGGGACCATACAATGAAGGCCACAACCTACAAACAAGATAGGAATCCTTCACAAATCTTAGTGGCTGCTTCATATAGATCTCCTCCTAAAGATCATCATGTAGGAAATAATTCCTCATATCCATCTAATACACTAACCAACCCTAAGATGCAGCAATAGAAACTAGAATATGAATAAAATTCATCTTAGCTACAGGAGAAAATGTTTTAGAATAGTCAATATTCTCAACTTAACAAAATCCCTTAGTCACTAGATGATCTTTATACTTATTAATAGGACCATCAACTACAAATTTGGTATGATGCACCCACTTGCACCAAACCAAATTTATTCCCTTTGTAAGGGGACCCAAATCTTAGGTATGATTCTTCATCAAAGAAGAATATTCCTCTATGATATTGTTGGCATATGGACACTCCAATGAGACATTGAAGGTGATTGAAGAATAAAATACCTAACTAATGATGGAAGTAAGAAACCCAACTGCTCTCATGCTTTCACCACGGCTGATTTTTTTGGAATTAAACATGTGTGTCATCTCTTCCTCATCCCTCAATTATTTTATTTTGAAAAGTATTCTACCAACTTGACTGCCTTTATTTTATTTCTTATTTTCTTGACTTGACTCTAAAATTGTTGCCTTCTTCTATAAAATTTAGAATTTCACATCTCAACTTCAACGATCTTAATCAAAGAGTTGTCATAACATTAACAAAGTCCAAAGGATCCCATTCATCAACGAAAAGTTGAACTATATAGTTCAGACAAAATTTACCTATAAAACAATTATATAGCTTATAATTGTTTACAAACAATTTCTAGGTAGGTATGTGTATAGATCATTCATTGTTTCTGCATAATTTATTCGTTGTTTCCACATAATTTATAAGTATGTGCATAGATTCTTCATTTCTTCCACATAATGTTTTAGACAGCTACAACGACTCTTTAAAATTAGATAATTTTGTTTTTCAGATTTTCATTATTCAATTTTATTATGGCATTCCACTTGCCTTTTGGCTGGATGTATGCCTTGGTCCAGTTTTCTATGAATTAATAATTTGGAGCCTTACAGTTTTACTGTTGTAGACTCTGCAATATTATCATTATTGTTTGAATTAAAATAAAATATTTATAGAAAGTGAGTTTAATGTCGTGATTGTTATTTTCCAACATGTTATGTACATCAATTTCGTGGATGTAGAGGATCCAAATTTAACAAAAACTTTAAAGAAAAACCTTGAAACTAAAATATACAAGTTTTTGTTGTAGGTGTTGAAGAGTAAGAGATTCCATTTGGCATATTAAAAATGTAGTCTAAACAAAAAAATTCAACATGGGTTCTAAAAAGTATAAAACAATATTCGCATCCGTTGAAGAGGCACATGGAGGTTTTTACAAATGGTGAAACTTGGAGTTGTCAGAAAGTCTACCAATGTTAATGTGTAATGACTCTCCTTTCAAGAGAAGCTGAAGGATCTTACCGAAGAGATGTAGACAATTAAAGATATCTTGAGATGATAGAAAACCTCTAGCTTTCAAAATGTGAAAGTTCATAGAACTAATAAGTTATTACTTGCAAAAGAAGAATTGTTAACAAAAGCAACATCTTCTAGTGAGTTGGCATCCTCAACATAGACTAGGTTACCCTAATTTGATTGATCAAACTATGTGACCATTTTTTCTGCAATAAAAATATGCATCTTTTTCCAATTGTACTTGAACTTCTATTATTGCTTCCTAAAGATAATGCATTCTCTAGCCGTGAATTAAGTATTGTATATTTTCTATTTTTTCTCTTTTCTTGTATGCTTACATCTCTAATCATATCTTCTAAATTTGTACAATATATTTGATATTGTGTAAATATAACATTATTGTATTTTTTCTCCTCCTAATCACTACTTTGCTTCTCTTGTTATTCCCTCACAACTAGATGGTACATTTACTTCTCATGTTAATCCACCCTAAGCTATGATAGTGGCTCCTATTATTCTTTCAGTAGCTTCCATGTCTACCATTGGTGGTGCTCCTAAAGAAGTTTTGTATTCTCCTTCTAGGTCTATGTGTTTGGAAGATAGTTTTAGTTTGATGGTTGTTCATAGAAGGAAAAATGATATAAAATGGTTTCTATTGTTTTCTCATTATTGTTTTGATGAGATGGTTGAAAATTTTAGGTAGTTTGTTTGTAAGGTTTTCTATGTTATTTCAGTCCTTCCTTTGGTTACTTTATTGTTCTTGTTAATGCACCAAGGAGCATGTTGCAAGCCAAAATGTGAAATCTCCGCCAAATAAGGAGAAACAAATACTAGCTATTTCACATGTTAATGCACACAATGTATTGATGAGAATGAGATACTTAGAAATGTATAGACCCCTTGCTTATAAAGCAAGATTTCAAGAGTGTAGTGTACAAACAATGAGGACAGATGTCCCAATCAAGAAAGAGAGTAGGTATAGCAACTCTTGCACAAAAAATTATATACCGAATAGCTAAAAAATAGCTATACATCTAGAGGATTATCTATTTCCTAAGTAAATTTAGTAAATTATGTACAACCTAAATGCATACACCAATAGCCCCCTATGTGCAACTTAAGGTGAAATATACAAGAGCTTTAGTTAGTGATTGAGAATGCAATATGAGAAGCATTATGGGCCTTCACCACATAGCCATATTAGGTACCCATGTACATCTACAATACAATGCAAATCTCTCCCAAGTGGAGAAAAGGAGAAAAACCCTATTGGAGAAAAGTCTTCTCCAAAAGAGAGAGAAAAAGAAAGATAAGAAAGAAAAAGTGAGAGGAAGAAGGTGAAGGATTTTGCCAAGATCAAGGGCACAATGAAAAGCATAAAAAGAGACAATAGAATGACAAGAACAAACTGTATTCTCATCAATATGCAAATGATCAACTCGATTAACCAATACAATGAATATAGGCCTGCTTATATAGGCAAGGCCATATGGATGTATGAGCACACAAATATGACATGTGGCTCAATGAGAAACAAGGGTAGGTAAGAAATACTAGGGGTAGGTAGGAGAAATAATATAATATTCGACAAGAGGTGGATGACCCACCGAATGTGGAGTGTAATAGCAAAATAAGATCACAAAAGGTGGAATTTCTCCTACAATCTCTATCTCTATGTGCACACTTCCCTAAGTGTCTCAAATCCAAACTACGAAGAGATGCATTATCCTCATTAACCCTTAGCAATTGGATTAGGCGGTCAAGGGACCCTCATTTGACCCTAGTCGTGCTCAAGAGAGCATCGTCAGTCGTCTGTCAGTATTCTTTTGGCTGGGTATGCAGGTCATCTATTTGGTTGGCTTTCTTGGATTGCATGTTTTGTGTGTGTGGTTAAATTGAGTAATTAATCCTTTTTATTTTATTTTATTAAGTTGTGTTTATGAATTAAAAATTAAGGGACTAAATTAAAGAGGTTCCCTTTATGCAATTAATCGTTATTTACAATTGCTAAATTCAAATTGGTAGCTAGTTTAAATTAAATGGTAAATTTTAATGGATTAATTTATTTAGTTATGCTTTTGTAATTCATCGCATAAAGTGGTTTTGTTTATGCAATTAATCGTTATTTAGAATTGCTCAATTCAAATTGGTAGCTAGTTTAAGTTAAACGGTAAATTTTAATGGATTAATTTATTTAGTTATGCTTTTGGAAAGGAAAGATTTAAATTAATTTAAAATAAAATTAATCTAATCTCTTCGCCTTGAAAAAAATAGAAAGGTTGATTTTAGTTATTTAAAGAAAATCAATTTTAATTAGAAAAGTAAGTTAATATATATTTGATAAAGTGTGAAAGATTAATTTGGGGATTTTATTTTAAATAAAAATATATATTGCCCTCATAATATTCTTGAAATTTAAATGTTAAGTTTTGTTAATTTGGAAAATTAGAAATTAAATGATGAAGAGGCATTTTGATTTTTTCGAAATTAGAAATAAATTGTGTAAAAGTACTTTTATTTTAAAAAGGAGATTTTTGGTTCAAAAAAAAAGAAAAATGAAACTTGGCATTTAACCTAGGGTTTGAAAATATTTTTGGGAGGGGTAATTTTGGAGAGTATTTTGAAAAATATTTTTGGGGAGAATGAAATTTTGGGGATTTTTCCAAAAGAAATGATTTTTGGAGCTTGGAGGTTGGACTCTACTTCAATGTTGTCAGGATTCCTAAATTAGGTAGGTCTTTGGTTTATTTGATGGGTTCTTGCATAAAGAAAAAAAAATTTGGTGTTTTTGGTAGAAATCTGGTTGTAGAGATTAAAAATATTATGTATTTGGGAAATGAAGGAGTTGTAATTGAATTTCTGAATCTAAAACCCTCCTTTCTTCCTTTCCAAACCTCTAGTTAACATTTTTGCTTCTATAAATTGGTTTTAATAAAATAAAAAGAACAAATTTTGGGGGTTTGGCTGTTCCTGATGAGTTTTTCTTTAACTCCATTGAAGGTTTCCTTGTTAAGTTTAAATTGAAATTTAGATTTGGGGTTTGGCAGATTTGTTGTTTAAATATGTGTTAATAATTCTTATTTTGCCAAAATGGTGTCGTTTTAAGAGAAATTTTTCATTCCCTGGATCTAGGTATTCTAAAAATTGCAAATATTTGAAAACTCATAGTTTTTTGGAAAATGGATTTAAGTCTCTGATCGAGACTATTTTCTTTTTGTGAGCTAATTTCTTTACAGTAAATAGTTTTTTAAAAAAAGTAATATATATATATATATATATATATATATATATATATATATCTATATATATATATATATATATATCAATTAGCCGACATGGCGGGGAAAAACCCCCCACCACGCGAGAGGTAGCATGCTACCAAGGGTAGTAGTTGGCACCAATGGTAGCAACCTGCTACCATTTGGTAGCACCGCTACCAATGGTAGCGTGAGCTACCAAGGGGGCCCACGTGGGTACCCCCCTCCCCCACACCTTTTTCTCTTTTGGAAATTGTAAATTTTTTTAATATATTATTTTTATTGAAAAGAAAAAAATATATAATAATTTAATATTATAATAAGTGTTAATTTAATAAAGTTTTAATTATGATTAATTTGGTCATTAAGTAATAATTTATGAAAAAAATTTATTATTTAATTGCATAATCGAAAATATACTTTAATTAATATTCAAATTCTATTTTATTATTAATGCATATTTTTCTAATTAAAATACTTGATTTGTTAATTTTGTTATTAGTTATTAAATTGTTATATTTTATTAATCATGGATTAATAATTATATATTAATTAATAGTTAATTTTGGTATTTTTTTTATATGTGTGTATGGAAGTAATTTGTGGATTTGCGAAATGCTTGCCTATTTTTGGTTCCTTTAAATGTATGTATCCTTAATCGAAAAAGTGTAATTTGGTTCTGGAAAAGATGAACTTGGAGAAAATTATTTTCGAACCGGTATGACAATGGTGTTATATTTGAAGATTAAATATCATATTTATACGGTTAATGTTTATTTAATTATATTCATGTGAACTTGGTTTAAAAACTCGTAATCATGTATTTAGGTTATGTTTTGATGCAAACAAACTTAGTGAGTTTGAAAACCAAGAATGACCTGTACCTAGATGAGGTAGATAACTGCAATCAACTTAGATCATTTAGAAAACTTGATCGACTTTTAATGTTTAAATTAATATGGAAAAAGATTGTTTCTATCGGTTATTACCTATGCAAGTTTAAATTTTTGTATTCACTTCTGCTTAGATAATGGCAAGACTTTGATTTGTTTGATTGGAACCCGTCGTATGGTTGATTTGGGTACTTGTTTCTATCCTCGATCTCAAGTTTGACTGTTGTTTTCTGATGGTGTTGTAACTAGTCATGTCCTTTATAAGGGTGTCGAATGATGATTTGTGGTTGACCATAGCTATTCAGGTATCTAGTTAGAGTATCGTCAGTCAGTGCACCTCATATGAAGTTGTTTTTGACCAAATGGTTGTTTCCTCCATTTTGAACTTTGGTTGCTTGACCTTGTTTATGTCTAGGTTTAGGAGTTTGTTGAGTATGGTCTAGTGTCATATGGGAAAGTGGCTTTCGATTGTGGGCCACGACCAAAGTGGTTGTTGGGTAACCCATCGGAAGTGTGTCTAATAAGTGATAACCTAATAGCATATTACAGAGTTAGTTAAGGAATCGCTAAGTAAGATAATTGTGCCTCACACATGGGAGTAGTGCTAACACAAACTTGACATGTTGTGAGAAGGCCTGAAATGGAAAACCATCATCCTTGTCTTCACGAAAGGATGTGTGGGTCCACATGAGGCTTTGATGGGCCGAAGGTTCATAATAGGTTGCTAGGGTAATGCAATGGATGGGGCCAGAACCTATGAAGACCTACCATGGTAACCATACTAGGTTGTGTGATGACACTTGTCCCCTATGTTCACTAGTGTGTGGTTGTGTTGTCTTGATAGGAGCACTTTTGAGGAGTCGTCCTATTGCTTATGCCCTTGTGAGAACCTGATGTCATGCTAGACCTTGGGTTGCGATGACATAGTTTTGTAGATGCTCTAGTGGGCCTTTCTATTTGCTTCTATTATGTTCAGTTGGATCCTTTCCTATTCAAGGATCATTTATGTATTTATTTGACCAATGTGTTTGTTGTATATTGGTTATGTTCGCCTTGATGGCAGAATTAGTTTTGTGGATGCTCTAGCAGACCTTTGTATTTGCTTCTATTATGTTCACTTGGATCATTTCCTATTCAGGGATCATTTATGTATTTATTTGACCGATGTGGTCGGTGTATATTGGTTATGTTCGTTTTGATGGTAGGATTGTAAATGATGTGAAACTTATGTATTCTTAACTTATTTAATGATCAAAGGGGTCTTGTAGTTGAGCAGACCCAGAGATGTAGCCCACTAGGGGTGAACTCTGATATCAATTTGGTGTTATGTAGTGCTTATGTTCTTATGTTCCTTTTTGGTTTTTAAAATGTATGGATGGCATTATGTGGTGTTGGACCAGGTTCTTCGAGATTGCAATAGCACTCTGATTGTCGCAATGTAGAACTATTGGCCATTGAGTGGTGAATCCAAACTCTATGAGAATCTGCTAGAGCCAAATGGTCTCAGTCGCTGCGTTAACAGTTGCTTCTTGCTCTGCCAACAAATGGGGCCCGAACCAAGGTGAAAACTGTAACCAGAAGTAGACTTACGATCATCAAGATTGCCAGCCCAATTGGAGTCTGCGTAACCAACCAAGTGAAGTCCTGTGCCTACTGCATAGTGAATCCCATAGTGATGTGTACCCTAGATGTAATGAAGGATGCATTTGGTGGCTTTCCAATGAAGCTCATGTGGTCCCTGCATGAAGCAGGAAACCATGCCAACTGCAAATGAAATATCAAGGTGTGTATGAGTCAAGTAGATGAGACTACCCACAAGCTAATGATACAAAGTGGCATCAACTGGTGGAGAAGAACACTAAGCCTCAAGCTTGACTCCTGAAAGAAAGGGAGTTGGAGCAGGCTTACAATCAGCCATATGAAAGCGTGCAAGTAGATCAAGAGCATACTTGGGCTGCAATAGTGTAATCCCAGAAGGTGACTGTGAAATCTCTATCCCGAGAAAATAGTGCAAAAGACCCAAGTCAGTCATAGCAAATATGTCATGCAAAGCAGATTTTACCCTGCTAATGATGGATGAAGTACTCCCTGTAATGATCAAGTCATCAACATAAAGCACAAGTATCAAGTGAGAGTTATCTTGTGGCAAAATGTAGACATTCAGATCAGAATGACACCTGGTGAACCTTGCGGAGAGAAGAAAGGAATCTATCTTGGCGTACCAAGCCCTGGGGGCCTTCTTAAGGCCATAGAGAGATTTCCTAAATCTACAAACCAAGGAAGTATCCTGGATGAAACCCTGTGGCTGCTCCATATAAATCTCCTCATCAAGATCACCATGAAGAAAAGCACTCTTCACATCCATCTGATGTACAGCCCAACCATGAGCTGCAGCAATAGCAAGAGTCAAACAAATGGAGTTCATCTTGGCGACGGGTGCAAAGGTCTCAGTATAGTCAACACCTACAACTTGAGAGAAACCTTTCGCAACAAGTCGAGCCTTATACTTATCCACACTACCATCCACTGCAAATTTGGTCCGATAGATCCACTTACATCAAACCATCTTTCTCCCCTTAGGGAGATGGCCTAGATCCCATGTGTTGTTCCTGATCAAGGAATTATACTCTTCCTCCATAGCTTGGTCCCACTCAGGAACCCCTGATGCTTCCCTAAATGTCTATGGATCAGAAGTGATAGCAATGAATGCATGTGGAAGATCCTGATGTTGTGATCGAGTTCTCCGTGTATCTGAAGAATCCCCAACAAGATAACCCGTGGACTCAAGTGTCTGTCGAGCCGAATGAGGTCTAGGTGGAGGTGGAGAACAAGGCTCCTCAACTTCAAGTGGACCCTGTGGAGGTGTAACCCTGCGAGTCAGAGTTGAAGGAGTCTCATCATCTGAATCACTAACATCACTATCCACAATGGAGGAAGGTGGAGGAGGAAGAGAGGCTAAGCTAGGAGAGCTTTCCTCAAAGTGAACACTCCTCTCAATGAACACCTCATGTGTCTCTAGATCCATCAATCTGTATGCCTTAACACCCTCAGGATATCCAACAAATATGCAAGGCCGACTCTGAGGTTCCAATGCCTTGCATTTCTACAGAGGTATGCGAGCCCATGTTGGACACCCAAAGACTCTGAAATGTCTCACAATCAGTTTCCTACCAGCCCAAGCTTCAAAAGGAGTAATACCTTGCAAAGCTTTGTGAGGAACCCGATTCTGGATGTGTGTGGCACAACTGATAGCCTCTGCCCAAAAGGCGGGATCAAGAGAACGTGCATGTATCATACAACTAGCCATTTCTTTGAGAGTTCTATTCTTGCATTCTGCAACCCCATTCTGCTGTGGAGTGTATGCTACAAAATGCTAAAGATCAATCCCCTCAAATGTACAAAAATCCTCAAGTCTTTTGTTCACATATTCCCTTCCATTATCTGTGCAAAGAATCTTGACCACTTTCCCTGATTGCTTCTCCACACGAGTCTTGAAGTCCTAAAATCTATCAAATACTTCACTCTTATGAATGAGAAAGTAGACCCAAGTGAAGCGGGAGTAGTCATCAATGAAGGTGAGAACATAGCGGGCCTTACTAAATGAAGGTGCTAGAAATGGACCTACTACATCACTGTGAACAAGTTGAAGAACCTCCAAAGCTCTCCAAGTTTTCCCTTTATCAAACTTCTCTTCGGGATGCTTGCCCATGGAGCAACCTAAACATACACCCTCTAAAAAATTGATTCGAGGTAGACCTATGACCATGTCTTTAGTGCTTAGCTGCTGAAGATAGCGGTAGTTGAGGTGACCAAACCGCTCATGCCATAGCTTACTTTCTGAATTTGAATGAGTAAGCAAGGCCCTAGAAGGTGAACTTGGCACAAAGTGGGAGAATGAATAAAGCCTTGATTTTTCATTGACTTGTCCCACTACTACCAAGGCATCATCATCAAGTTCCTTTACCACAACTGAATATGGTGTAAACTCAACCTTTTTGCCATTCCCATAGTGAGTGATTTGGTAGATGGAGAGAAGGTTGGTAGACAAGTTAGGAACATAGAGAACATTCTCAAATGTTCCATCATCCATGTCAACTGAACCTTTCCCTTCAACCTCTACTTGTGTATCATCACCTATGTAAATGTGAGGTACCTTAGATGGCTCCAATGAAGAAAACTGCTCCTTTGTAGAACCCATGTGATATGAGGCACCCGAGTCAAGTATCCATTGCTGTGAAGAACATGTTGTAGCCACAAATGCTTGCCCTTTTCCCTTAGACTATGAGGAAGAGGAAGGAGATGAATCCTTCTTTATGTAGGCGAATGGCAAGTTGATGTTATTTTTCTTGAGAAGATTAGTTAACTCATCAACTTGCTTTGTGTGGCATCGATGCTCATCATGACCATACTTCTTGCAATATGCACAAGTTGGTTTATCCTTCTTAGGTGGTGTCCCCTTCTTGGAAGAGGATGAAAAATTGTCTTGTGATGGAGAGGATGATTGTCCTTTTTCCTGGTGTGGCTTAGACTTGGATTGCTTCTTCTTCTTATTGGAATCTTTGCCTTGACTTCCTTGATTCCCTTGATTGGCCACCAAAGCCTTGGACTCTGAAGACTTGAGAAACCCCATGTTCAACAACTTAGATTGTTCCAATATTAACATTTCTGTGAAAGCATCAAATGAAGGCATAACATAAGAACTCCCCACTGTCAAACGATGAGTTTGGAAGCTAGACACAAATGCTGCATATTATAGTGCAAGCTTGTCCAACAAGTTGAATATAAACTGAGCATCCTTTTTGTCAATTCGATAATCCTTAAGCTTTGCTCTTAGCTCATTTGCTTTGGTGACATAATCTTGGATTGTATCAAAACTCTTGGGATCCAAGTTGGTGAGATCATTGTCAATCTGATAGCCTCTGATTTCATCAACTTGACCATACAATTTCTAAAACATATCCCAAGCCTCGTTGATTGTTTTACACTTCCCAATGTGAAAAATGAGGTCATCTGATACATACTTGCGCAAGGTTCCAAGAGCCATGCAATTCTTTGTGAGCCATTCTAATTGAGCATTTGGATCAGCCTTAGGATCAGGTGGTGTTGTTATTGTTCCATCTATGTAATGTGTGAGACCCTTTTCCATTAATTTACTCCATACTTTAATTTTCCATGATGCATAATTATGTGGAGTTAAAGGTGGAAATTTATTAGGAGTCATTACAACAAAAATGGAAAGAGCACAAAGAGAGGCACAATCACACAAGACACACCCCCAAATTCACTCAATCAAAGAACCCCCCCCCCCAAAAAGTGATGATTTTGGCAATTTATAATTAGTGCGTATACAATGGGCCACTTGCAAAAGATGGCAAAGTGGACTTCTGATTACAATTTTACAACTACCTCAATAAGGCTAAAAGAGACTCAAACTGATAATGCAATAGATCTAACTAAGGTCCAAGCAATTTACAAGTACCTAATAGGCCAAATAAGACCAATATCTGAAAGTACAAATTCTACTCAAAATATTTGAAATATGATCATAGATTATGAAAGTAGACAAAAAAATATGCACTTTCAAAAAAAATGGCACCTGAAAAGGAGGTTGTATGAGCTCAAACAAGGCCTTTGAAGTTGCAGAATTGAGGATTGGATAGGTACAGCTGAGAGAATCCAAAAATTCTAAAAAACCTATGCACTAAAATCAGAAAATAACTACACCACTGTGAAGATCATGAAATTTTAGCCCATTTCAAAAAAAATTGCACCAAAAAAGGAGCAAAAATGAGCGAGATATGGCCTTTCAAAGTTGGACTGCAAAACTGAAAAGCTCAATCAAGAGGGGTTAAAAAAATTTCAAAAAACTACTGATGTGGTGCTGATGTCAGAAATTCACTATCTTAAATTTGACAATCGTATGACCATCATGAAAACTTCGCCTCCCTACTGACTGGGCGTCCATACTATACGGACTGTTGACTGGGCAGATGACTGTGCAGGTGACTGTGTTGTCGTACGGATGCTGACATGGCACTGTGCAGGTGTACAATTTTGACCATGGGCTAGTGGCCGCTTGCCATGTGGTGGATGCAGGTCCACCTATTTTAGTGGTCACCGGAGAGGAGGGAGCGGCCCTAGCCGAGGGGGCCGGCGGCGTAAGGGGCTGCCGGAGAGTTTGGGCATTGATCGGCATAGGCTGGAGGTGGTGGAGCAGGAGAGCCAAGGCTGGGCGGTGCGTTTCCCAGTGGCACAAGTCTTGATGGCATGGAGGAGATTGGCGGCGGTGAGGCGAGCGGTCGCTGGGCGGCGTGGAGGACAGGTGTCGTTGGTGGGAGTTTCTCGGCCGGCGGAAGCCGGAGACCAGCGGGAGGTGGAGACTGGCGGGAGGTGACCGACGAGACCTACTCGAGCGACGGCAGTGGCGGGTGGTACTCGTTGCGGTACTGTCTGCAGCGAGGTACAACCTGCAATACATGTACTGCAGGGGGGGTCTGCGGACCCCCAAAGAACAGTTTTTGTTTTTTTTTTTTATTTTTTGATTTTTTTTTTCTTCGAATTTTTTTTTTTCTTTTGAAAAATAATTTTTTAAAAAAAAAAATTCTAAATCCGTATGATAATAGCCAAAATGGGGAAAAAAAATTTCTCACCAAAATAGGTTGACTTTATAGTCAAAATTTATGGAAACGGGCTCCCAGATTCAACAGTGATGTCCAAATCGCTATATGACGCCCCCCAAAAAAGAAGATCCCCAAATCCAAAAATAGAAGCCTTCCACGATGTCTCCAAAAACCAATCAATGAAGCCCCAATAGCTCTGATACCATGTAGGATTTTTCCAAGATCAAGGGCACAATGAAAAGCATAAAAAGAGACAATAGAATGACAAGAACAAACTGTATTCTCATCAATATGCAAATGATCAACTGGGTTAACCAATACAATGAATATAGGCCTGCTTATATAGGCAAGGCCATATGGATGTATGAGCACACAAATATGACATGTGGCTCAATGAGAAACAAGGGTAGGTAAGAAATACTAGGGGTAGGTAGGAGAAATAATATAATATTCCACAAGAGGTGGATGACCTACCGAATGTGGAGTGTAACAGCAAAATAAGACCACAAAAGGTGGAATTTCTCCTACAAGCTCTATCCCTATGTGCACACTTCCCTAAGTGTCTCAAATCCAAACTACGAAGAGATGCATTATCCTAAGTTAACTTAAGTATGTGTAATAATATCTAAAATGAATATTTATTTACACCAACAGAAGGAGTACTCAAGACTCCCCCAGGACTACTTCCTTCAACCTTAACATCCATCCAAACAAAATATAATGAGGAGATGTCGAATATTGTTTAGTGAAGATGACCACCACTTACTGCTTCATGTGAAAACACTTTGAGGAAAGAACACCATCCTGAAAGATGTATTCAATGAAGTGCATATGAATCTCAATATGCTTAGAGTGCTAATTATCCACTAGGTTGCAAAAAATATGTATGGCAGTTTGATTATCACAACAAATAGAAATGAAATGATCAATAGGAAGGCCAAACTTAGCCATCAACTATCGAAGCCAAAGAACCTCCCAACTAGCCAAAACTACTTCTCGATACTCAGCCTCAAGTGATGATAATGTGACAATAATTTTCTTCTTGCAAGACCAATCAACTGACTTAGAACTAAGACCAAAGACAAAGGTAGAAGTAAACTTCCAATCATTAACATCACCAGCCAGATCTGATTTAGTGAAACCCAAAATCTTGGTAGCACTTGATGTGTAGTGAATGCCAAACTATGTAGTGCCCTAAATTTACCTCAAGATAAACTTGTTCTCTTTCCAATAACTCTCATGATGATCTAGAATGAAACAAGAAATAAGACCAACTAAAAAAGAAATATCAACATGACTATGTGTTCAATACAAAAGGTTGTCAACCAAATGCCGATCCAAGCTAGCATCAACTAATGGAGTGGTACTAATGGTAGACAACACAACACCTAATTTAAATGCTGTAGGGGATGGCTTGCAATTAGTCATCCAAAATATTTGAAGAAAATCAAGACCATACTTCTACTGAAAGATAAAAATACTGGTAGAAGATTGATGAACCTAAAGACCAATTAATGCAAAAGACCAAGGTCATTTGTATCGAAATCTTCCATCAAAGCTCATTGAGCATCCTCATTCATGATAGGAGAACTCCCATAAAGAATCAAGTCATCCACATAGAGTGCAAGAATGAGTAGATCTCCCACATGTATATGAATATAAACTATACGATTGGGGTGACATCTAGTGAATCTAGAAGAAAGCAAAAAATGTTCATCTTCTTATACTAAGCTCTAGGATCTTGGTTGAGACCATACAATGAAATTCAAATCCTACAAAAATCTTATTAGTTGCTTCATATAGATCTCCTCCTAAAGATCATCATGTAGGAAAGAACTCTTCATATCCATCTGATACACTAACTAGCCCTGAGATGTAGCAATAGAAAGTACAACACTAATGAAATCCATTTTGGATACAATAGAAAAATTCTCATAATAGGCAATATCCTGAACCTGAAAAAAGCCCTTAGCCACTAGATGAGCCCTATACTTATTAATAGAACCATCAGCTACAAATTTGGTATGATACACCTACTTGCACTGAACCAACACTCTTCCCTTAGTAAGAGGAACCAAATCCCAAGTATAATTCTTCATCAAAGAAGAATACTCCTCTATGATATTACTATCCCATTTTAGAACACTTGAAGCATCAAAAAACTTATGATGACCAACCGAAACTACATGACTCAAAAGAATAATACTTGAAATGGGGTAATGAGTGCAACATGTACAATTTGGATCACCAACAAAGAGCACTAACATGCTCAAGAATTGTAGAGCCTATAAAGGTTGACTAGGTGCAAGTGGAGTAGTCTAAGAAGATGGAGTGATGTGAACAACAAGATCAATACCATCCTCATTAGGAACAACATCTATAGGAGCATCATCACCATCATCCTATTGTTGTAAAACATCTTCAAAAGAAGACATGAGAAGAAGGGAGTGAGAGGCATGTGATGGAGAATCCTTTGAAGTGAGACTCATCAATCTAAACATCATGGTTAAAATATAAATCTTGAGTGTTAGGATCAAGAAAACAATAACGCTTCACATCCTCACAATAGCTAACAAAGATGAGCCACTAACTATTATTCTTTATTTCCTTACACATGTCATCTGGAATGAGTGTCCATGCATCACTACTTAATACTCTAAATTAGGAAACGTTGGGTTTGAAATGAGACCAAGCCTCCATAAGAGTCATATTCTGCACTTCCCTATGATGCATACAGTTCTAAATGTAGTCGCCACAATTGACAACCTTTTCCCAAAATGTTGGAGCAATGTACCTAGATTGTAGCATAAAATTGGACATATTATCATGGTTCTATTATTCCGCTCAACCACACCATTCTACTTAGGAGTATATGACACTGTGTGATAATGAAGAATACATTGAGCATGACAAAATTCCTAAAATTCCTTATTGTCATACTCCCCCTAATATTAGTGTGAATCTTTTAAAGGGAATGTCTTGAATGCTTCTCCACAAATCCAAGGAAGGTTATGAAATTTACAAGAACCTCATCTTTGTACTTAAAAAATTAAACCCATGTGGACCTATAAAATTCATCAATTAATATGAGCACATACTTGGCCCCTAAAAATAAAGGAGTGGGGAATAACTTGAGGTCACTATGCACTAACTCAAAGGGAGCCGAATCTTATCTAGCCACACCCTTATAAAATAGATTCCTTTGATGTTTTCCAAAAGCAAAACCTTGACAAAATCCGTACAAACAAGAGATCTTACGTAGAACAATCACCACGTTTTGTGTTCTTATTTTCTATAGATATCTATAATTCAGGTGACCAAACTGTTTGTGTCAAATATTTCTTGTAGAATATACATGGGTAATAAGGCATGATATTGGTGAAGAACCAAATCCATCAAACCTATACAAATCGGATACATGATCAACTATTCATATTGCAATAACCTTCTCAAGATCTTGCATCTCTCAAATAGTCATATTGGTTGGAGAGAACTCGTCAAGTCTTCTATCTCCACGATGGAAAATCTGATAGATGGAAAGTAGATTCTGCAAAATATTAGGAACAAGAATAACATCCTCAATGCTACTATCCTACATTAGAACTAAGCCTCTCACCAAAACTAGAGTCTAAGACTTGAGTTTCCAACAACACTATGTGAAGTAGGACTTTCATAAAGAGAATCAAGAAGATCAACAATATGAGTAATGTGATGAGAAGAACCAAAATCAAGAATCCAACTACAAGTGGAAGGAGAAAAAGTTGTAGTTGAAGAGCATGCCCTTTTCCCAATGAAAAAGACTTAGGTATGACAATATTATGCTTCGTCATAGATTCCTCCAATGCTACTAGTCTTGTGAAACAATATAAATCACTATGTCATAATTTTCTACAAAAGGAACAATTCTCCTCCTTCTTCTTATATTTAGAAGATAATTCTCTTGAGTTAAAAGGAGGAGGAGTAGTATTCTTATGTTCATATACTTTTTCTTGGGCTTGGAAGGAGGCTAAGTACCTGTAGATGAATCTATCTTATTCTTCTTCTTGTTCTTATCACTTCCTTTGGTATATTGAGCCATAAAAGCATGGTTCTTAGGAAGAGCGTCAATCTTAATGAACTTGGCCGACACCTTAGTCAAATGATCATAAAATACCTCAAATAAGGCAGCTTATGGTTTTCTCCTATAGAACCCATGGTAGAATACAAGGCAGAGTCCAATACTTGAAAACGGCCTCTAAGGTTAGATAAGATAAAAAATAAATTTCTTATCATATTTCTTGTGGCCACATCCTTTCATCTATGAAAAAAATAGTTTGAATTGTGCAAGGTAATCTTGAATAGTGGGAAATGCATCTAGAATGAGAGAGGTGAGTCAAATTCAAGCTACAAGACCTTGAATTGATTGATCTTTCCACAGAACTATGCAATCTTATCCCACACATTTTTAGGTGGGTCACACTCAAAAATATGAAACAATTCATCAAACACATGAAACCCTATGAGACCTTTTGCCTCATTTATTTTATTTACATGAGATAACTTGTTAAATTCCTTAGTGAACTTGGGTTGGGTGGCATCCAACATTCACCAAAGACCTCGAGATTGTAACAATTGTGCCATCTTTAGCTTCCATGTGTGATAATTATGTGGTGTTAGTGGCTCAATCCTTAGGTTAATCATGATTTACAAGGGCACAACCAAAGGACTAAAATGAACTATACACCCTCTAGAATAGATAGGAACAAAATTTTCAATTCTCAAATCACCAATTTTTCCATGAAAGTAAAAATAATAACTTGCAACTTTAAGCTGTGAAAGATAGCATAAACTATAAAGATATTCAATAATTGCCTCCAACATGGCATGGTTCATCGAAGTATCTTTTTGATGAAATCTTGTTTACTACAAATGGGCTCTAGATCCAAAAGTTACATGTTTCAAAAAATTATCTATTTTAGGTATATTTAGAGACTACAATAGCCCCTAGTAATTCTTTATGTGACCAGCAAACAATATTTTCGTAAAATTGTATGCCCATGTGGTGAGTTCTCATGCCACACAAGCAAAACAAAAAAACAAACCAAACTTCTCAAGGTAAGATCAACATCAAAGCATAAAGTTGGTGCAACACTATGCTCATCAAACCTATTTACATTACCTCACATGTGGATGAGAGGAGATAGCGCAAAAATGAGAATTACTCACGATATACCAAAGGATGCGTAGGCTATATGAGGCCCCCAAAAACATGCTACAGTCTCAATGTGGGACTAAAAAAAAAATTGAAGAAGGCTTTTCTCAACTATGCGACCCACTAGAAATGCTTTGGTTGCAAAGTGAAAATCATAAATGCTATGAGATCATCAACTTTTCTATAAAAAACAAGGTCTGCAAAAAAATGGAAATGGCCAAGAACTGTTGGAGTTGAGAAACACAACACCACAGGAGCCTAAAGATCTTCTGCAAGCTAAAACAATCTATCACAAGGAGAAGCAATGAAGCAAAACAATTTGAAGAACAAAACACGAGAAAATATGCTCAAAAGAGGAGAGCTCAATATTCACCAAAATTGTTTAATGACATAATGATACAAAGAAAAGAAAAATAACCTCTAATAGGTCAAGAAACCCTAAAAGGGAAAACCTAGGCTTGCACATAATAATTAATAAAAGAATTAATTATTATGCACCTAATGTTAGCTTAAGTGTAAAAAGATAATAGGGAACTTAAAGAATTAAACAAATATTGTTTAATTAATCATGTAAATACCCAATTACTCTAACACCCTCCCTAAAGATAGACTTAGGGAGAAGCTAAAATCTAGAATAGCTACTAAAAGAAGGAAATATGGGTCCCAGAAACAAGGGCTAATCAGGTACCCAAATACAATGAAATCTCTATGAAAAGGAGACAAAGGAGAAAAACCAGTGTAAAAAACTCCTCTCCAAAAATAGATAAAAGAACATGCTGAAAGAAAGAAGAAGAAGGAAGGAAGGCCTCATAAAGACCCCCCAAGGACAACTTTCTTCACCCCAAGCATAGAGCGCAACTGAAGATAGCGCGGTGATGCAAAAGGTTTCATGAAGATGTCTGCAACCTGCTTGGTAGTGGGAATGTACTCCAGAATGAAAACACCATCTTGAATCAACTGGTAGATGAAATGCATGTGAAGCTCAATGTTCTTCATCCGATGATGCTCTACCGAGTTGCGGGAAATATGAATAGCACTATGATTGTCACACCAAAGAGGAGTGGGACTATTAGGAGGAAAACCAAACTCAATCATCAACTGTCGAAGCCATAAGATCTCCTGACTGGCGACCACAATAGCTCAGTACTAAGCCTCTATAGATGATAATGCATGAGTCATCTGCTTCTTGCAAGACCATGTGATAAGACCAAAGCCAAGACAGAAAAAAAAACCAGAAGTAGACTTCCGATCAGTGAAATCACCAGCCCAATCTGAGTCATTGTAGCCAACAATGTGAGGGTCCCCTGATGTATAGTGAATTCCATGAGAACTAGAGCCCTAAATGTACCATAATATACATTTGGAAGCTTGTCAATGACTCTCATGAGGATCATGGGAGAATCAAGAGACAAGGCCAACCACAAAGGAAATATCAGGATGGGTGTGAGTTAGGTACAACAAACTGCCAACCAACTGCCTATAAAGTGTAGAATCTATTGAAGTAGTGGGACAAGTGGTGATCAAAACAACCCTTGATTGAAATGGAGTGGGAGAAGGTTTACAATCAAGCATGCTGAAGCACCGAAGCATGTCAAGAGAATACTTCTGCTGGTAAATGTAGATCCAATTAGAAGACTGAATCACCTGAAGAAGACCAAGATTCGTCATCTCAAACTGATCCATCAAGCCACGCTGGGTATGCTGAATCATAGAGGATGAGCTATTGGTGATGAGGAGATCATCAACATATAGCACAAGAATCAGGATCTCACCCTCAAGAAGCTGAATGTACACTGTGCGATCAGAATGACTGCGAGTGAACCCAGTGGAGGGCAAGAAAAATTCCATCTTCTCATACCAAGCCTGAGGGGCCTTTTTGAGACCATACAATGAACGCCAAAGTTTGCAAACCAATGAACTATCCTACAAAAATCCCTAAGGATGTTCCATGTAGATTTCCTCGTGTAGATCCCCATACAAGAAGGCACTCTTCACATGCATCTGAAAAACAAGCCAACCCCAAGAAGCTGCAAGAGACAGTACAAAGTGAATGGAGTTCATCTTGGTGATAGGTGCAAAGGTCTCAGCGTAATCAATACCCTCAACCTGTGAGAAACCCTTTGCAACAAGACGTGATTTGTACTTATCAATGGAACCATCAGTAGCATACTTAGTGCAATACAACCAGCAACACCTAACCATGTTTCTGCTTTTAGGAAGAGGACAAAGATCCCAAGTATGATTCCTCATCAAAGAAGAATACTCCTCCTCCATAGCACAATCCCACTCAGGATGACCAGAAGCCTTTGAAAACTTCTGAGGATCATCTAAAATAGTATGACTCAAAAGACTAGAACCCACAGTATGAGAACGGGTCTGGCGAGTATCTGAAGGATCACTGACCAGAGGACTTGCTGCCTCAATAGTAAAGTGAGCCCACTTGGGCATCTAACGTGGAGTAGGTGGAGGTGGGGATGGTGGATCGTTATCACCATCATCAGAATCATCCTGAAAAAGATTCTGAAGAGATGTAGTGGAAGGAGTAGGTAGAGGAGTAGACACTAGAGTTGGGGTATCCACTGTGGGAAGGCACTCATCAAACTGAATATCCTGTCGCAAGAGGACCTCTCTAGAATCAAGATCAAACAACCTGTATGCCTTAAAATCCTTAGAGTAGCCAACAAAAATGAGTGGGGGGCTCTTCCGCAGCATGGCTTTCCTTTGAGCATCAACAATAAAATCCCATGCCTCACTACCAAACACTCAAAAAAAAGAAACATCGGGCTTGGCATGAGACCAAGCCTCCTCAATAGTCATATGTCGAATAACCTTGTGAGGCATCTGATTCTGAATATAGTTGGCACAATTGACTGCCTCAACCCAAAAAGACAAATCCATGGACCTAGACTAAATCATACAATTCGCCATCTCCTGTAAGGTTCTATTCTTCTACTCAGCGACACCATTCTGCTAAGGGGTGTAGGGAATAGTAAACTGATGTTGCAAACCATGCTCAATGCAAAAATCTCAAAAATCCTGATTCACATACTCCCCCCCATTATCTGTACGTATCTGCCGAATAGAACAACCTAACTGCTTCTCAACAAATGTCTTGAAGATTCAAAATGAATCAAAGACATCAGACTTGTACTTAAGAAAGTACACCCATGTGCGTCTGGAGAAGTCATCAATAAAAGTGAGCACATACTTGGCCCCAAAAAAAGGAGTGGGAAATGACATGAGATCCCTGTGAATCAACTCCAAGGGTGCCAAAGCATGAGGGGCTCTTCCCTTCGGAAAGGGATTTCTTTGATGCTTGCGAAGCACACAACCATGACAAACACCATCAGTGCAGGAAATCTATGGGAGCCCAAGAACAAGTGCCTGTGTACTCATCTGTTGAAGATATCTATAATTGACATGGCCTAAGTGCTCATGCCAAAGCTTACTCACTGAATCTGCATGTGCTATAAGAGACAAGCCAACACCCACAGAGGGCTCAAATCCATCAAATCTATATAGATGAAAGGTAGTATCAACACTCCCAGTGGCAACAACTAAATCAGAATCATAGAATTCTCAAATAACCACATCATGTGGTGAGAACTCAACTGTCTTACTAGAGCCAGAGTGGAAAATCTAATAAATGGACAGGCGATTTGTCGAGATTTCAGGGACAACCAGAACATCCTACAGAGTACCCCCATCCAATGAGACAAAACCTAAACCCAATACTGAAAGCTAAACTGAGTCACCGACTATAATCTGTGAAGTACCACATGATGCAAGAGAAGTAACCAACTACTGAGTGCGATTCATATGATGAGAAGCACAAGAATCAAGTATCCATGTGAACCCATAGGTCAAAGCTTGAGCATGACCTTTCCCTATGGAAGGAGAAGATGCCTGAGGTGAGGAGATATGATGCTACTGCATGGCTTCCTCTAAAGCCTCTAAACATTTCCGACACCTGGAAATGGGAAGTCCTTCCTTGCCATAAAAACTGCAAGTATTTCCTAATTTCTTCTTAGTCTTGGAGAAAGACTCACCAGACAGTGAAGATTTCCCATGCTTGGTAGAAATGGTGGTTTAGAATCAGACTTAGGAGGAGGCTTGGAGGAAGACTCACTGCGTGTAGAATTCTTCTTGGGCTTCAGTTTATGCTTTTACTTCTCCTTAGAGGAATGAGAAACCAATTCTTTGGTCTTGGATCCCGAAAGCATATCCAACTAAGAAAGATGAGATTGCTCACTAGACAAATGCTCACAAAAGACATCAAAGGTAGGCATGTTGAAACAAGCACCCAATCCATCCATGGTGGAGTAGAAAGAAGAGGCAAAAAACTAAAAATGACCCTGAAGCTTCGAAAGAATCAAGTGAATGCACTATGTAACTTTCTTGATCTTGCCACATCCCTCAAGAACAATTTGGGTAGTCTTGAACTTGTAAAAAAAATTCTCAATGGTGGGAAAGGAATCAAGTGACAAAGAAACCAACTCTACCTCAATCTGCAATGCCTGAATCTCATTTAACCTCTCGAAGAGAGACTCAAACTTCAACCACATAGCCCAAGGAGTGAGAAAATTATCAAGGTGAAACAAAATACTATCAGAGACATGCAAGGAGAGAAAACCCATGGCCTCATCCATCTTGTTCTTATGTTGAAGAACCTCATAAGGATGCTGCAATATAGACTGAATCTCATCCAAATAAGACCACAAACCTCATGCCCTAAGAAGCCTCATGATGCAGGGCTTCCAAGTGTGATAGTTGTGTGAAGTCAACAACTCAACTGAAGGATCTTCCATGACAACAAAACTCTGCACCTACACCTGCTTGTTGGTTTTTTTTATAATGTGATCTTTTAGAATAGACAAAAGATGCATAAGAGTTTGTTTGTTTTTTAGATTTTTGGTGTTCTGTATTTCTAAGATAAATGATAGAAAGCAATAAAAAAACACCCCCTCACAAAATATAAACCCAAACCCTAGTACATACTGATGAGAAGGAAGTAGTGCAGAAGCAAAAAAACTTCAAACTAAGATCTCATGTACCTGATGAAAATTATTAGAAAAAATATCACAAATATGAATAGATCATATTGAGAGTTTTTCAATGCCTATTCATTTTCAAAAAATAGAGTCCTTTTTCCCATTCTACGACAACGAAAGTGCAGAAAAGAGGCCCGAATTTGAATGGAAAAAGTATAGTCAAACAGCAGATTCGGAAAAACAATCCACCACCACAATGTCCACCTTGGAACCAGCTTTCTAATGCCTATTTGTTTTCCAAAAAATGACTCTGGATGCCCAAGATATGACCAAAAAATGAACCCCCACTCAAAAAGGCTAGAGGGTGTATGTTTGGTGGAGGAGTCAGGAGGAGGTGGTGCTTTGGTGGCGCTCTGATGGCGCTCCGAGGAGGAGCGGTGGGCGGCGGGAGGAGCGTTGGAAGTACTGAGAAAAGAGGGCCAAGCTGGGCAGAGCTGAGCGGAGCAGGGTGGCACGGTGGCGGCTGGTAGCGCTGTTGGCTGGGAGGTGGGAGGAGCGGTGGTGGCCGCAGGTTGGTTGCCAGTGATGGGGGTCGTAGGGATTGCCCGTGGCGGGGGCCAAGCCGGCGGGGAGGATGCTGGTGGGGCCGATGTCGGCAGGGCTGAGAGGAGTGGTGGGGGCTAGAGGACCAACAGGGGGCCAGACTAATAGATTTGGTTGCTGTATGGCGGTCAGACTGCCAGCGTTGTACCCTGCGCAACCCCAAAAAACCCAAAAAATTTTGTCAAAAAATAAACTTGTCTTTCACCTTTTTTTAACGTTTTGAATTTTTTTTTAAAAATAAAAAATTTGGCCTTCATACTATAAAAGGCAAAATAAAATTTGAATTTTTTTCTCGATTTGCGTGCCAAAGCCGTATGGCCTGGTTTTGGAGAAAAAATTCACCCAAATGCTTAGGAGTCAAAAATAGACAAATTTTATATGACTATAGAGCTTTTTGGGCCCTCTGAGCATGATGGTGAGGTCTGTTTAGGCCCAAAGTGCTCAGAAAAAGGGCCTATCCCTAAGCACACAAAAAAAAATGCTAGAAACCCCAGATCTGCTTCCAATGCAAAAATTCTCAAAAACAAGAACAAATAGCTACAGATATGAGCTCTAATACCATGTTGGAGTTGAGAAACATAACACCACAGGAGCCTAAATATCTTTTGTAAGCTAAAACAATATTTCACAAGGAGAAGCAATGAACCAAAACAATCTGAAGAACAAAACACAAGAAAATATGCTCAAAAGAGGAGAGCTCAATATTCACCAAAAATATGTAATGACATAATGATACAAAGAAAATAAAAATAACCTCTAATAGGTCAATAAACCGTAAAAGGGAAAACCTAGGCTTGCACATAATAATTAATAAAAGAATTAATTATTATGCACCTAATGTGAGCTTAAGTGTAAAAAGATAATAGGGAACTTAAAGAATTAAACAAATATTGTTTAATTAATCAAGTAAATACCCAATTGCTCTAACAAGAACCACCTATGATGCTAAATTATTGATTTTGAAAACAATAGAAAACATCTACAATGAGAATGTAGTGTGTTGAATAGACCAAAATAGTGAGAGAGGGGATGAATCAGTGTTACCTTATAATAAATTAAAAACTAAACTTCTTAAAATTTTAGTTATTTTCAAATAACCTCAGCCCAAAAAAAATGCATGCAACATGAAAGAAATACATAACCATAAGAGAGACCATAATTTTTATATGTAGAAAACATGAATAGGAAAAACCATAGAGTGGGTTAACTCTAAAGATAATATAACTAGTTATATGAATATTACAAGGCTCATAGCCGAAGGGCTCACTACCTAGCGGGATCACTACCTAGAGTACAATGACTTACTGTTGAAAGCCTCACTACTAAGAAATAGAGACAAACATGAACTAAGAAAATTGCATCTATATATGCTCAGGATTAGTTATAGATAAGTTGAGATATCCAAATAACTTCTTGCAAAAGATTCAGTCAAGAATCTCTGCAAACTCTAACTCAATCTTCCTGCACCAATCTACTGCCACATCAATTCCATGCTCCTCCTTTAACACACCAACACTCTCACACATTCATTCTTCAATATATATATATATATGTGTGTGTGTGTGTGTGTATACATATATACATATATATGTATGTATCTATATATATATATATGTATGTATGTACATATTTATGTATGTATGTATGTATGTATATACATACATACATACATACATACATATATATATATATACATGTTTATATATATCTGTGTGTTTATATACACACACACATATACATACATATATATGTGTGTGTGTGTACATATATATGTACGTATATGTACATATACATATACATATGTATATACATATACATATACATATACATATACACACATATATGCATATATACATATATGCATATATTATATATCTATATATGTATATATGTGTTTATATATATATATATATATATATATATATATATATATATATATTGAAGAATGAATGTGTGAGAGTATTCATGTGTTAAAGGATAAATGTATAGTTGATGTGATAGTAGATTGGTGCAGGAAAATTGAGTTAGAGATGTAGAGATTCTTGACCAGATCTATTGCAAGTAGTTATTTGGATATTGGAGCTTATCTAGAACTTATCCTATATATATGTGTGTGTGTGTGTATGTATATTTATATATACATAAATATACATACATATATATATATATAGATATACATATATATATATATATAGATATACATATATATACAAAAGTGTGTTAGGTTTCAAGCCAACTTATTAGTGTGAGTGAATTTAAGTAATTCTAACTAAAAATTAATTTAAGTCAAACGTATGGTCTATAGAGATTCATTATAGCTATCTTATATATGGGCAAAAACTTTTCAAATTGGAATTGTCTACTAGATGTATATTTTATACCACTTTGGATCTAATTACCAAAAAAAATCTTTTTCGAAAAACTTGATATTTCGACAACTCCTACGCTTATAAATAATATATTTTTTGAAATGTAAAAGTACCCTTTTACAGATCTATGAGTGAATTTTTCAAAATATACATCTTTTGATATTTTACTTAGATTTTATATTTAATATTTTATTTTTATTCAAAGTAGGTCATCAGCACTAAAATATAAGGTTGATTATCTTGTAAATAAAAAATACTAATTTTTTTTCTCATAATTTTGAAAAAAAAAATGCTCTAGAGAAAAGAGTCTATGTTAAGATGATATAATTGTTTTCCAATTTGGATAAATAATTAAGGAAAAAGGTGACACAAAATGGAAAGACTTATATTTTAGTACACACAACTTTTCATATTTATTGAAAAATATATATACATTAAAAATAGTTAATATATTTTTGCACGAAAGTTTCTTGAGTTATTAATATACACAAAACAATTGAAGATAGAAAGGTAAAATCTATTATATAAAGTGTTTCGCCTTATGTAACTTCAACTTCAACATTTTATCAACAACTAAATTATAGTGTTTACTTTATAAGAAAGTCTATTCAAATAATTTTTAATTTTAAAAAAAAAATTAAAAACATAAAATACACAAAAAATATACATTTTATTAGTTTACATCATTTCAAAATTCAAAACATATATTTCACTTTCTATTGATTCAATTTAAAAATTTGAATCAACATTGGCCATTTCTTTTATAAAAGTGTGACATAGCTTTGTGATTTTACCCATACATATATACACCAAGTCGAACTTAAGAACACTTTCCCCAAATATAGCTCTTTATCAAACTTCTACATGATTTACTTCAAGAATATTTCAATAGTCAGATCATACGCTACAAACATCGAAGCAAAATAGGAACAAAAACATTCAAGGTTGGCTAGATTCAGGATGATCATATCCTTGAACTTCCGCAAGAACACTTCCGAAGCACAAAAACACAATCCAACTTGAAATAAATAAATTAAGAACTTGAACAACTCATTTCCAAAATATAATCATTACAAACCAAAATGTGGAGGAATGCGTAGCACTGCAATCATTGTTGAACACCATCAATGTTGAATACACTTCTGGAGGAGAACTTATGGAGCACCAAATCAATTGCCACAACTAACACCAAAACTCTGAGGATATTAAAATCATATCCTCATACTAAAAACACACATTTTTGGAGAAACACCCTTCCATAAAATACATTCGCAACATACCTGCAGCAATGGTAACTTATCTAGAATTGGACATATCAACAAGTTTCTCCATCTACATACATACATACCTATCTTCCAATATTTTGCAACATACATACATATCACTATACTGTAATACCTATATATACCACTTCTCTACAACACCTTTACTCTGTACACTATTTATATCCAGACTAATCTAGACCACAATATTTCAAATCAATGACAACGAAAGGTATATTTCTAAGAATCTCCCCCTTTTTTCATTGATGGAAATATATGTAACCACTTTTCTCCCCATTAAAAACATATTCTCTATTTTCTATTATCTACACATCTATTCCATATGTCTCCATATCTCTTCCCTTAGAAAATTGTACATATTTCACCCCCTTCGACATCAAGGATAGAGGGTAACACTAAATTGTTACAACAAAAATGCATTTCTTCAAAAAGAAAAATGTTTCAATTGTGATACACATGAAAAATTCTCTTATACCTCTATTTAAGTTCCAAAAGAAAGATCTTCTAGGAGTTCATAACCATTCCAAGGTTTGGACACAAACAGTCATTCTCAACCAATAAATCAATAGCATCAGATAAGGAATCAGGTACAGATGAATTTTGCACACACTTTTCTACTTCAACAAGGAGACCAAAACAATATTCCAATTTATCTTCAAATATATCCTTTACTTTCTTAAAGTATTCACAAATCTTCACTCTACCTTATAATAAATAAAAGATCTGACTACAAAGAATTTATCCTCTTTTTCTTTTCACCATTTTTATCAAGTAAATATCAAAAGTGTTGCCAAGAGAGTTGTTTAGCTTGATCTCAATGGAGAAAATTTTAGCTCTAAAATTCTCAATAGTAGTAGGCCAATAGTGAGAATGCTTATATACTCTTGCCACATCTTCAACACATTCTCTCATTTCCTTTATGCTTTTGGATAATTTTCTCTGCACACTAATACACCTTCTCTCCATAGCTTCATGTGCGTCATCTTTTTCCATAATTTATTTAGGTGACTTCTTCAAATGATCTTCAAGCTATTCAATGAAGACATCTAGTAAACTATCTACTAGATCATTTAAACCACTGTTCTTCTAGATCATAGGATGGATGTACAAGCCACAATTGAGTTAATCTTCTTCATACCATCTTCTTATTCAAGTACACTTAAAATATATTCTATGCTGGAAGGGTCATCTAAATCCATACTATCTTCTTGTTTTTCAATTTTAGCCATGTTTCCTTTAGCTTCTATAGGAGGTTTTAGATCATGAAGATTAATTGCTTTCTTCTCATCACTTCTTTTCATTCTCTTTAGTTTAGGAGGGGAAAATACAATATATCTCTTCAAGATTCTTCTGCTAGAGGAAGGGCTCTCCTTAGAAGGGTTATCAACACTAGGAACCAAACCAGAACACCACATCCTCTATTTTTTTATGAAAAGATATTTACATCCCTTATCTTTTCTTATTAGATAGCTTGGGTACCATAAGAAACATACCTTACCAACGGATCAATGATTGTATCAATTAGTAATTCTCTTTGATCTCCTGTAATGCCAATTAGTGTTTTGATTTCTTTCTTTTTGATTGATTTCTTGACTAAAATAGTTCCAATGTCATAAAGACTAGAAATCATTGATATAGCTTACTTTCAAAACTGATAGGGTTTATCCAACATCACGAAACCATCCTAAATAAGACTCAAAGTGAACTTGACTGAATCCCCATTGGCAAACCATTAGAACTCTCTCCAAATATCCAAACCTTTATACCCTAATTCTCTGATTCTCTGAGATTCTTCATCTATGAAAGAAATTTCAAAATTATTGATTTTCTTATGATCAAATTCATCTCATCAAACCTTTAGCAACTTCCCAACATCTCCACCACTAGACTCCCTTATCGCTATCATCTTCGATTCCATTGAAAAAGATGAAATAAATTCTTCTTAATTCTATCTCTACTCTGATTGGATCATTATGCACTTCTAGTGCTCTCATTATTTAGAATCTTCAAGACATGGTGCCAAAAAAAATCACAAATTTTGCAATTTAACTTTCTTGATATGCCTAGGGTTCTCCCGCTGAAACCATGTTATCATAATGATGCCATCACTTGAACTTTACATATATAATATAGTAAAGCACACAAAACACAATGTCAACACCAACATCAATGCCCATGCAAAACCCACAACATGCAACTCAGGTACAAAAAATACATGCTCTTCCTTCTTTCTCCATACCATAGCAGTCTTCTTCTTGGATTCATCTGATTTTGTGAGTGCAATCACATTATTGCATCTATTATCAAAATGACCAAACTTGTTGCAATTGTTAAACTTGATATTCCGCTATCCTGAATTCACTTAAGTTGTTCTACATTTGCACTTATTACCTTTATGACCAAAACCATATCATATATGATAGTAACCATGAAAGGGTGTACTCATCATGTTCATAAGTCATCCATTTATTCCACTCACAAATGGTATATGACTTCTATTTATACCTTGATTATTGCAGCTATTAGCCTTGTGTCCAAAACTCTTATAATTAAAGCATTTAGTATTCAGATTTACTTTTTGCCCATATTATCTAGCCTTATGTTCAAAAAATTTGTAATAAAAATAATAACCATTGAATTATGGGTCCCCTTGAAAAGTTGGTTGATGGACCAATGGTTTAACTGTAGTAGGCACTTGATTACAGACCTTGTTTGCATCTTTAGGCTTCTTTTGAGCTTCCACCTTCTCTTCTTTACCTTTTACTTTTTAAATCTGATTTTAGCAATCACCAAATTGAAAACCTAATCCTTCTTTATCTTAATGAGATTTCTACAAAGCCAAAAAATTATCCAATTGTGCATTGCTTTCAATGATTTTTTCTTCTAACTTTATCTTCGTGATTTCATGTTCCATCTTTCCACATTCTTCTAGCTTTTGCTTGATTATATCCTTTACACTCTCTTCCACTCTCATGTTCTCTTCAATTTGTAGCTTCAGACTCACAATAGTCTCACTTGCTTGTTTGAACTATTTATTAACTTCTCTATGCCTTTCTTGGAACTTCCAGATCTGATCTCTCAGTTTCTTGGCACATTCTCTTTTAATTCTTCATTCTCATATTCCACACTCTCCAGATCTTCAAGGGATATATTAAACTCTTAATCCAAGTAGTATTCTCCAGCCATATCCATAGGAACCATCTATTGAAATAAACAAGATCTCCCTCAAGTGATTAAGAGAGCAACAAGGGACGAAACTCTGATACAATTATTGAACATAAAAAAATATTCAGAGATGGGTGAATCAATATTCCCTTAAATAAGAAATAAAAAACTAAACTTCTGAAACTTTAGTTTATTATCAATTAACCTTAGCCCAAAATAAATCCATGCACCATGAAATAAATACACAATCGTAAGAGAGACACCAATTATTTTATATGTAGAAAATCCCAATGGGAACAACCATAGAGAGGGTTGACTCTCGAGATAATATAACTAGTTATATGAAGATTACAAAGCTCACTACTGGAGGGCTCATTTCTCGGAATACAATGGATTACTGCCAAAAGGTGCACTGCCAAGAAATAGAGACAAAAATGAACTAAGAAAATTGCATCTATATATCCATAGGATCAATTCCTAATAAGTTCAGATATCCAAACAACTTCTTGTAGTAGATCCAGTCAAGAACCTCTACAACTCTACCCGAATCTCTCTACACCAATCTACTATCGCACTAACTTTTCTTTTCTCCTTTAACACAATCACAAAGTAACACACTCACACACTATTGTACTCTCATAGATTCATTCTTCAAATCTACTCTCCATACCTATCAAATTAAAACATATATATACTACTGGTATATGCACAAAGTTTTCTTTAAGAATACTTTCCCCTAGAATATCTCTTCATTGGACTTCTACATGATTTCCTTCAAGAATATTGCAATGGTCAGATTAAACACTACAAATACTGAAGCAAAATAGGAACAAAAACATTCACGGTTGGATAAGCACAGAGTGATCATATCCTCAAACTTCCGCAAGAACGCTTCTGAAGGAAGAAAACACAATCCAACTTGACATAAATAAATTAAGATCATGAACAACACATTTCCAAAAGATCATTGCTAGAAACTCAAATGTAGAGGAATACAAAGCATTACAATCACTGCTAAACACAATCAACACCAAATATACTTCTCTAGAACAATTTCCAGAGTGCCAAATCAATTTCCACAACCAACACCAAAACCCAGATAATATGGAAATCATATCCTCATACTAGGAACACATATTTCTGGAGCAACACCCTTCCAAAAAGAACATTTGCAACATGCCCGGAACAACTGTAACACAACTACAACCCAACATATCAACAAGTTTCTCCATTTACATACATACATACCTATCATCCATTATTCTACAATATTAAAAATGGGGTAGGACCCATTGTGGGAACTAGAAAATTTATGCTAACAATGTGAATTAATCAAGTAAAACATATAACACACCAATGAGACATTATATCAAAGAATTAAGCATTAAACAAAGTATAAGAGAACTCCCCAAATGGGATCTTATTATCCTTTATCTCCAAGATCCTTATTGGTTTGATGATTATCTCTTAGCAACATGAAACTCCAAGATGACAACCTATAGAATGATTATGCTATACTATGTGTTGGCATATGTGACCCGGTATGTTGACATGATGATATTATGTTGTCATTGATGTCAATATGTTGAAGAGTGAACCGGTCAAGTAGAGTAAACTGGCAATATGTTGAAGAGTGAGCTGGTCAAGTGACTACCGGTTAAGCATCTTGCTAAGTGAACTGGTATAATGTTGTGAACCAGCATATGTGCAAAAGGTGAAGCGGTATGCTTGTTCAGGTATATGGAAGTATTGAATGACTACCGGTTGGTAGTCTTAGCTTTAGGGTTTCTGGTTGAAGTGTCTTAAGCTTGTGTGACTCAATCGATGACACTCTATGATGAGTTAGTATTCTAATAAACAATAGATCATGTTGCCACCTTAGCTTGTGTGCGTGAAGGATCTTGCATGATGGAGATTTCTCCTATCTATCTCGGGAAAGTGCAAAGTCTCTACAAATGGTGGAGAATGCATGATGGGTTATTGCCTCCATAAAACGATGAAGAATGAATGATGGACATGGTCTTGAAGTGTTCAATGGCCAGGATTGAACTGACTAAATTGTTTAACCTAAATGTTTAGGGTTTAGGGTTTATGCTGCCAACCTATCTGTTTCCTATAAGGCCGAAGTTGTGTTTCTTGTTGAGGTTGTTGGCAAATGGTGTGTGTGTATCTAAGTGCAGAGATATATGATTCTTTTCAGACTAGATTAGAGGAATGATACCTGCATAGTGTGTGTGTAGAAGGAAGGAACTTGAGTGGATCTGCATTAGGCATTGAGTGCTATTAATGGACCATTGTAATACCTGTTGATCTTTAACCACTTCAACAATTGGAATATCCCTTAACAAGGTAGCCTTAACCGGCTTGGTGTAAATCCTTTAACAAGGTGAGTCAAAGCCATTGAGTTCTTGAGATCCTCTAATAAGGTAGTAAATCCTTTAACAGGGTGACTCAAAGCCATTGAGTGCTTGAGATCCTCTAATAAGGTAACCTCTAATAGGGTGTAACCCTTAACTGGGTATTCTAGCCATCCCTTAACTGGGTGATCCCTAACAAGATCGGTTCCTAACAAAACCTGTTGTAACAGTCTTTAACTGGACTAGGCTCCTAATAGAGCGGACTTCTAAAGAGTTCAAAAGAAGCTTGTGGGTATTCATCCCCACTGTGGTTTTTCCTAGTTGGGTTTCCACGTGAAAAAAATATGTGTGTCATGTGTAATGCCTCTTTCATGTGATGCTTTGTTATTTTTTGTCAAGCGGTGAATCATGTTATGCCAACTGTTATTATATTTCTGATGATAGATTACCTATTCATGCATAAGGGTGAAATGGAAGTGTTGTATTAAGTTGAGTGGAAATCTAAGTGATTAACCGGTTAATGCTTATCATAGTCATTCTTAGCTTTACCGGTTGTACTCTGTTTTAGACCGGTGTTACTATTTACCAGTCATTTGTAGTGTTTGCTGTCAAACTGGTTCGGGAAAAGTTTTTGTGCCTGTACTGATTCACCCCCCCTCTCAGTACCAGTTTGGTACTTATCGTTCATCATTGAGTTATCACTATGATCCTATGATCTAAATGAAGATGATATTAATGATCATGATCCTAGACTAACATGATAGCTATGATATTATCAACTAAACAATATTGTAAATTCAAAACTATAGATGATTCTATGCTCAATATGTATGCAGAGTTTCATAATGCAAGATTAATGATTAAAATGAAAGACTAATGGTTCTTTTCATGAATGAAAAGTGGGAGTATTTATAGATTTTCCAAGGTGTGAGCCTGGATGGAAATATTGAACATTCAAGATTCAACCTAAAGAGATGATGAGAGAAGAAGAAGTTAGGATAGGCTTTGGGAGATATGACAGTTCTCATCCTTGGAAGGATAAGTGGCAAGGGAATCTTCAACAAATGCCACACATGTCCTATAAGATGACAAGTGGCATAGAGGAGAAGAACATATGGCAAGGAGGCCATGTGTCCTTGTGAGGGGACAGACACTCCATAGGAGGTGAGGATAGGTTTAGTTTGGAGGGATATAGTTGGTTGAATTTAAGGTTAGATGGTATGTTAGGTTAGAAGGGGCTTAGGTTGGGTAGTTAAAAGTTAGGAGGGATGTGATCTAATTTTAATATAAAATTCAAATTAAATGGGAGGGGTTAATTAAATAAGATGAATTAATTAAATTGTCTCATTTAATTAGGAAAATGATGAAAATAATTTTTGATAGGAAGAATTTGGAAAATGAACTATATAAATAGATTATTCAATTTATTTATAAGTAGAAGAATTAAGGATCCATTAATTAAATAGCTCCTATTTAATTAATTCTCTACAAGCCAATTTTTAGTGTATATAATTCTAATCTTCTTTGACAATGTGAATCTTCCAGTTGTATTATGCTTGCTTGTGGATGCAACTAGAGAATTCCTCTCTTATATGTAGATAAAATCTAAAAATGGGGGTTGGAAACAAAAGTTGTTTTACAAAGAGTCTTCTTTGATGTGTGGTTTAATCATTGTCTATTCACCCATCCTCTTCTTGCCTAGATTTTAAATGTTCTAGATGTTTTGTTCTCTTTGATTCAGACCCTATGATTTCCTCTTTCTTTACTCTTAGACCACTCAAAATTTCCTCCCCCAATTATCCCATATCTCCTTTGGAGATTACCCTTGAGAGCTTGGGGCATTTATGGGGCAAGGATCCATAGAGAGAATTGTTGCAAATGCGATGTTAATAATTATGAATCATTATCATTGATGTCTCTAATGTTCTTGGTGTTGGTGATTCAAAATATGTGCTCCCAACATATTTGGTGATCTGAAAGATGTGTTTATGGATTACTTGCATTAATTGTAATCCAAATATTTTTGGTTATCAGATACGGTGTTCATTAGTGGTATTCATGTGTATCTTGGTTTCATTCTTATTTATGATGTATTGGGCAATCATTTTTAGGTCTGAATTATTTCCGAAATTTGAGGATGTGTAGTGGATTGTAACAAGTGTGGTTGTTGTTACACCAAAATATCAACCTATTAATAACCAATACAACTACTAGAATTATAGAATTCATAGGAGGTGGTTAATTTATGTCACAAACCTGAGCACTGAGCTACACATAAGAGGGAGGCCAAGGACACACACCCTGCAACAATCCCCCCTAGTGAAAGCAAGGGGTTTGAACCTATGACCAAGCTCTAATACCACTTGTTACAAGTGTGGTTGTTATTGCACCGAAAGATTGACCTATTAATGCCTGATATAACCACTAGACCTATAGAATCTATAGGAAGTGGTTAACCCATGTCACAAACCTGAGCGTTGTATAGCACAAGGAGACCAAGGTAGAACACCATGCAACATGACTTTGATGTAGCATGTGAGTCATGATTTAGGTTTGGAATTTGTATTGATTGTAACATGTTGATTGTTTGTTGATGTGCATTGTGTTATGGTCTACATAACATTTCTTCCCACCACTAAAATATTTAGTATTGACATATTTTAGATCTCTGTCTTGGCTGACTTGGAAGATTATGCTTCTCAGAAGGCAATATTTACATGAGGATGATTCTTCTATGTTAGTATGAAAAAGTGTGGCATTGTTATTAAAGATATGTGATATTGGAAAGGAAAGATATGATTAGTGAAGATATGTAAAAGTGTGTTGGTGTTGAGGCACCAGAAGTAGTCTGGTTTGTAGTTTGTGATACAATGGTGGATTCTTTCTTTCTTTCTCTATTTCTTTGACAATGAACCTTTTTCTAGGTAGTGAGACCTCTTGTGGTGAGCATTCTAGTAGTGATCCACCCTTTGTAAAAATTGCCTTAACATATGTCACTTTAACTGGTGTTCTATGTTGATAACTAGCATTCTCGATGTTTTTTCCCTGCTTGGGCTTTCCATGTCATATTTGGTGTTCATTATGTGATTTATTTATGTTTTCATGTTATATATGTTTTAAATAATTTTTTTGGTTGCTCCAAATGTGTAAAGAAGTAAAAGAAATTAATTAATGTGATAAACTAATTCCTCCCCCTTTTCAGTTGCCCAGATATTCAACAATTGGTATTAGAGCTTTGGTTCCTTGGAGAAGAGCTTAACCTCTTGAGGTAGATCTTAATCTGATGACACATAAACTCACTACTGCTATCTTTGAAATATCTAACTATAGTTTGTGGAAATTGAAGATGAGAGGCTACCTGATCTCTTTGGGATACAACACCTGGAAAGCAATGGAAACTAAGTATGTTCAACCACAAAATGGTCTTACCACTCTAGATGAGATTCAAACTTATAAAGAAAATGTAAAGGAAAGGTATGATATATTTAGTGATTTATCTAAGACTAGATTAACAAAGGTTATTTCATTAAATATTGCTTACGAGGTTTGGGAAAAGTTGAGAGATATCTATGTATTAAATGAAAAAGTAGTTATCAAAGAAGCTAACAATGAAGTGCAGATATGAGAACTTGAAAATGAAAGAAGGAGAGGACATAACTAAGTTCTTTAAGAAGGTTGATAGTGCAGTAAATGAATTTAGAGAACTTGGCAACGCCTTGATTGATGAAGACATAATTGAGAATATATTGATGTCCCTACCAGAAATATAGAGTGACAAAATTTCAACTATTGAAGAAACCTATGATCCGAAGAAGTTTACTAGGGAGAAACTTTATGGTACTCAATCAACATTTGAGATAAGGAAGTTTGGAAAAGACAAACCTAAGATTAAATTTTCCTTTAAATTCTTTTAGGATGATCTAGAAGATGAATGTTCAAATGAGATGGAAGAAAACTTTGTAAGAAAATTGAAGAAAGACACCAACAATTATAAAAGTATGTTACCCCTTAAATGCTTTACATGTGGAAATATTGGTCATATTGCTACTAGGTGTCCAAAAAAGGGTCAAGGAAAAAATAAAGAGAAGGTAAAGTAAAATTTAATAAGAGAGTCTATTATGTTAGAGATGATGCTAGTATTTTAGATGTTGAATTATAATATGAAGATGGTGATTTCTTATTTTTGGTAGAGAGAGATATACCTAAAATTGATATTCCTAAGACTATTGCTACTACTTTACATGCTTCAAGAGATAGAAATTAATGGGTGATTGATAGTGGATGTTCAAATAATATGTCTGCGGAAAAAAGTAAGTTTGTAAAACTTTCGTTAGGTTTGAAGATGATTAGACAACACAAATTGTGGGAACTCATTCTATTTCTTTTGATGGAAAGAATAATAATAACAATGTTTAGAGTGTGAAAGGTTTGCATCATAATCTTTTGAGTGCTGGATTTGGGATGCTCACAATGTTTTTTTTCAGGATGACGGTTGTAAGATCTGGAAAGGATCCAAAATTATTATTGTAGTAGGGAAAAAGACTTGTGGAAAATTGTATCTTCTAGAAGGAGCTACAAAGCATTGTTTGTTATCTCAAATCAATGACAGTTGGCTCTAGTACTAGAGGATGTGTCATATTAATCTTGAAAACTTGGAAAATATTAGTTCATCATGTGTAGTAAGAGATATATCGAGGCTGACCAAACCAAAAAGCAACATTTACAAAGAATGTCAAGTTGGAATGTAGACAAAGGGACTTACAAAGGAAAGGAGCACTTGTCCAATAGATTGTTGGATTTAGTGCACAAAGAGCTATGCAGTCTAAAAAGAACAAGGAGTATACAAGGTGAAAATTATTTCATGTTGTTGATTGATGATTACTCTATAATATCATTGGTTGCATTTTTGAGAGAGAAGTTAGAAGAATTAGAGAAATTCAAAATATTTAAGGCTTAAGTTGAAAATGAAATTGCTAGAAAGATTAAGTGCTTGAGGTCTAGCAAAGGAAGATAATTTACTTCATATGAGTTCAAGAAATTTTGTGAGAAACATGGTATTAGAAGATAGTTGTTTTTCCTGAGAACATGTCAGCAAAATGGTGTAGTGCAAAAGATGAACCAAACAATCAAAGAGGTAGATAAAACAATGATCAAAGGAGCATAACTCCTGAAGTCTATTAGAGAGAAGCAATACATACTACAATCTACACTCTTAACAATATTCTATACCAAAAAAGACATGGAAATACATCTTATGAGCTATGGCATGGTAGAACTCAAACAATGGAATGTTTCAAGATATTTGGAAGCAAGTGCTACATTCGAAGAGAGGAGGATAATATTGGAATATTTTATAGCAGAGTTGATGAAGTCATATTCCTAGGATATTATACAAGGAGCAAGATATATTGGTGTTACAACAAAAGGTTGAGCAAGATTGTTGAAAGTGCAAATGTGAAGGTTGATGAAGACATTTCTAAAGAGTCTAAAAAATAGGTAGCTTATGAATATGGTGAATCAACTAACAGAAAATAGGAAGAGAAGATAAAATAAGGAGAAGAAGGAAAGGAAGCTCAGGAAGCTCTGACATCTACGTCTAATACCCCAAGATATGTTTAGAAGAATCATTCAGTGGATCATATTATTGGAGATAAAAACAAAGGTATCATCACTAGAAGAAAAGAGTATCTAGAACAAGTATTTTTATGTTTACTTTTCGAGATTGAAGTGAAGATAGGAGAAGAAGTTTGCAATGATAAGAATTTGATGAAGGTAATGAATGAAGAGCTAGATCGGATTCAGGAGAATTCGACATCAGAATCAGTTAAAAGATCAATAGATAAGAATGTAATTGGAACAAAGTGGGTATTCCAAAATAAGCTAGATAAAGATGGAAAGGTTGTGAGAAATAAAGAAAAGTTTGTTTTCAAAGCTTATGCTTAGATTGAAGCCATTGATTTTAATGAAACATATGCCCCAGTTGCTTGGATGGAGACAATTAGAATGTTTTTGGATTTTGCATCTTTTAAACATTTCAAGGTTAATGCGACGAATGTGAAACTAGCATTTTTGAATGGAGAGTTGAAAGAAGAAGTTTACATCGAACAACCGGAAGGATTTAAGTTGAAAGATGAGATAAACATTATTTGTAGATTGAGGAAAGCCCTGTATGGATTGAAATGAGCCCCTAGAACTTGGTATGGAAGGTTAGATAAGTACTTGATTTATCAAAGATTTTAGAAGGGTTTGGATAGTAGAAATTTATATTTCAAAACTAATTTAGGTAAAATATTAATTAATTTGGTGTATGTTGATGATACAATTCTTGGAGGAAATGCAGGTATGTACAAAAAATTTGCTAATGAGACGTAGAAGGAAATTCAGATGTCTATGAATGGTGATTTAAATTTCTTTGTTCATTTACAAGTAAATAAAAATGATAAAATAATTTTTATTTCTTATTCTAAATACATTAAGGAATTTTTGAAGAAGTATGGGTTAGAGAACTTCAAACTAGTTTGTGTATGCCTATGACCACTGGATGCAAATCAACAAAAGATGACAAGTCTCGTAAAGAATATGCAAGTTATTACATATCAATGATTAAAGCATTGTTATATTTGACTACTACCTAAAAATATATCATGTATACAGTCTGTTTAGTGGCGTGATTTAAGCAAGAATTGAAATAGTTGCATGTTGTGGCAGTGAAAAGAATTCTTAGATATCTAAGAATAATAAAGGAGTTTGGTTTATGGTACCCTAGAAATATAAATTTCACTCTAACAACTTATACAAGTGCAGATTGGGTCAGAAGTTTGGATGACATAAAAAGTACAAGTGGCGGAGCATTCTTTCATGTGTCTCAATTAGTTGCTTGGTCAAGTAAGAAACAATATTTTGTCTCTTTATCTATAGCTGAAGCATAATTTATATTGTAGCATCTTCTTATTGCACATAGGTTCTATAGATGAAGCAACATTTAAGGGATATCAGTGTAACATTCAATGAACCCATCTCTATTATGGGTGATAACACTAGTGCAATAAACATTTATAAGAATTCAGTATAGCATTCCAGAACAAAGCACATATCCATTCGGTATCACTTCTTGAGGGAAAATGCATTGTGTAATTAAATAAAGCTTGAGTATGTACCTACAAAAGAGTAGATTGCATATATCTTCATGAAGGTGTTGTGTAAGGATACTTTTGATTATCTTTGATAGGATTTAGGGGTCTTAGCCCTTCCTATGTGAACTGATGTACTTTTGGGTGTGCATTGGTCTAGTGAACAACTTGCATATTTTTATCTGGACTGATGCTTGGTTGCTTCCTCATAGGGGGAGTAGGAGTAAGTTTCTTAGGGGGAGCAGGATTAATTTTATTAGGGGGAGTTATTCATGTCTTTGTCCTTGATGTTGAAGGGGGAGAGTTTCTAAGAGATTTTGATAGTTGTTGAGTTGATGCAGAGTTGTGCAGAGAGTGTCATGTATTTGTTCTTGATGGATTTTTTCATGAATGACAAAGAGGGAGATAGTTGCAAATGTGATGTTGATAATAATGATTAGTTGTCATTGATGTCAACATAATGATCACCATTGATGTCTCGGATGTTCTTGGTGTTGGTGATGTGAAATATGTGTTCTCGAAATCTTTGGTGATCCAGAAGATGTGTTGATGGATTAGTTGAATTGATGACGATTCAAATATTTACGGTTATTGGATATAATAGTGATCGATGGTATTCATGTGCATCTTGGTTCCATTCTCTTTTTTTGTATTGGGCAATGATTTTTGGGTTTGGATTAAGTCTAGAATTCAAGTATGTGTAGTGGATTTGGTGTAGCGTGTGAGTCATGATTTGGGTCCAAAATTTATAATGGTTGTAACATGCTTATCTGATCATTGATGTGCATTGTGGTATGGTCTACTCCTCATTCCTTTCTACCATCAAAATGTTTAGTATTGACCTATTTTGGATCTTTATATTGGCTAACTTGGGAGATTATGCTTTCGAAAAGATAGTATTTATATGAGGATGATCTGATTGTGTTAGTGTGAAAAAGTGTGGCATTGTTATTGAAGATATGTGAGATTGGAAAGGAAATATATAATTATTGAAGATATGTGAATGTGTGTTGGTGTTGAGGCATCAGAAGCAATCTGATTTTGCATTTTATGATACAATGGAGGATTCTTTCATTCTTTGTCTTTCGTTGGGAATGAGACTTTTCTGGGTAGCAAGTCCTTCTGTAATGAGCATTCTGGCAGTGAGAAACCATTTTTAAAAATAACCTTAAATAGTGTTTTATATTAAGAACTAACATTCCCCATGGTTTTTACCTTCTTGGGTTTTCCACATCATATCTGGTGTTCATTTTGTGATCTATTTATGTTTTCATGTTACCTCTATTTTAATTAAATTTTTCCATTGCTCTGAATGTGCAAAGAAGTAGAAGAAATTAATTTATGTTATCAACTAATTCACAACCCCCCACTCAATTGCCCAGATGTTCAACAAGAATTATAGGTTTGGTATGGAGAAGTTTAAGACAATCTTTTAGAGAAGATAGAATATCAGGTGATTGAAGAAGATATAGGGAAAAAGAATCAAGGTCACCCTTATCAGACCACAAAAGAAATTGACTTTATAATATCTTATGGGAACTCTCTTGTCCTACAAAAAAAGGAGTTATAGAATTGCAAGGTTCCCATTTGTAATTTATTAGCTACGAAGAGGTTTGGCAATCAAGATACTCTCCAATATTATTTTATTTGAATTGGTGGGATTTCGTTTGGAGCTAATGAGGACTCTTCGAATAAGATTCTAGATATTTTAATTAAAAAATTTGATCCTCCCTTAAGTCTGGAGGGAGTTAGAAGAAATATGGAGATTGTTGAGTTTAAAGGTATGAATGCTACAACCAATGAAAGGTTAATAAAAACTAAAGAAGAAGATCATTTAATATGGTGAAGAAGATATTTTTCTCTTCATTTTTGTATAAAATGCATAGACGCGAACTCTTTCAAGAATTGGAGGTCTCCTAGGAAAAAGAAAGAAAAATGAGATATTCTAAGGATAGATATGAGACCAGTTTCTCATAAGAAGGTAGAGAAAGTTTTAGAAAGTCCTGTCAAATATTTAATAGAATAAAATTTCCAACCTAATAAGGAAATAGTCTTTGAATCCAAATAGAATAAAATGGGAGTAATATAGAGTGAAATTTCTACTCCAAGAAGATCCAAATGAAGGAGACCATTGGACAGTTGAAAAAAGAAGATAGAAATGCCAAGTGTTGTTACAATTTCAAAATCATTTGTTGCTCAGAGCCTTAAATTAGATAAAAGAAGATCCTTGACATTGCTGGGGAAGAAAAATAGAAAAGGATCTCAATCAGTGCTTTTGCGGAAGATAGTATTGTTGTCCTCTTCTATGCTTTTGGAAAGAAGAGAACCCTCCCTACCACATATGTAGATTTAAAGAAAAAGGAGAACAAGGTTTAAACGGATTTTTTAGCAGACCCTATAATTATAAAAATATCTTCCCCATAACACAAGAAGATAGATAGCACATAGGAAGAATATCTTCTCTCTCTAGAGCTAGCACTGGCTTGTGACTTTCTAGGAATCTCAAATTCCCAAATAGTAGAAAGTGAGTAATCATGGACTAAACAGAAAAATCCCATTTAAATTATATTAAATCTATAGGAACCAAATGAGGAACAGACTAGAATGTTAGGTGTACTCAAAGAAAAACTTAAAGAAATTGATTTCCCTAAAGAAGTAGAACCCTTGGGTTTACAAGAAAACCATCCTAATGAGTCTAAACTAGATTGTGGTCAGTCTCTTGGATGTAGTCGAAGAAAAAACTTTGTGTTCGATCATAGGAAATTAGATGGTTAGGAAAAGAACCAATTGATCAAAGAAGGGGAAGCTCCCCTATTACAACAATGAAGATATTATCATGGAATGTTAAGGAATTGAATGCCCCTAACAAACAACACTTGGTTAAGTGTTGTATTAAAATTCTTAAAAGTTGATTTATTAAATTGCTTCAAGAAACTAAACTAAATGGGGATTAGATGACATGTTTTAAAAATAGATTAGGCCTTTGGGAGGTGGAATTTGTTGAAGAAATGGGCTCATCTAGAGGCTTGGCTCTTTTTTGGAATCCTAGAAGAGTATATTTTGCTAAAACATCAAGTAGAAGACATTGGATTGAAGGCTCTTGAAGCAACAATTATGGAGATGTTAATATAATAATTATAAATATTTATGCACTAGTTTATAATAACCAAAAGTTTGCATTATGAAGGGATTCTAATGTGATCCTCCAAGAAGTCCCATTGGAAAATACATTTCTAGGAGGTGATTTTAATACAATTCTTCACCTTGCAGAGAAGAGCGAGGGAATCCCAAAGGAATCTTAGTCTCAAATAGATTTCATGAATTAGTTAGTCAAAAATAAATAAATAGGATCAATGTATAACATATTTACTTGGAACAATAGGAGATTGGGATTAAGTTTTATATTAAAAAAATTGGATAGATTCTTCTTCAAAGGAGATCTCTCAATGTTTCCTTTGTGTTGAATTATCATATAATGCCTATCTCAAGCTTAGACCACTTCCTTATTAAGATAGAAATTTTAGGGGAGAAGAAACCTTTAAATTGCCCATTTAAGTTTGAAAAAATATGGATGAGGGATCAAATTTTATTTGAGGTGATTGAAAGATGGTGGAAGGAAGCATAGTTTGAAGGATCTAAACTATTATTCTTTGTATCCAAACTAAAAAATATTTTAAAAAACTACTTAAATGGAATAGAGAATAATTCCTTGACATTTTTTTATTCAAATCAAAAGTTGAGGTCGATTCAAAGTAACTGAATGAAGAAATTAGTCAGCAAGGAATGGATAAAAATAGATTTGTCAAAGAGAAGGGGCTTCTTAAAGAATGTGGAGACATTTCAGCAAAGGAAGAGATCTTATAGAGGCTGAAATCTAGAGAAATTTGGCTCTCTAAGGGAGATAGAAATTTTATTTTTTTTAAGAATAGTACTAAATAGAGAAGAGAAATAAACAAAATTCTCAAAATTAATGATGACGTAGGAAACACGATAGAGGATGCAAAGGAAATATTAAGACAAATAGTGTCCTATTTTTCAGAATTAGTAAATAATTGGGAAGGTTTTGATCTATCTTCTCATAAAAACCTATTGAATAATATTCCTAGGTTGATCTCAAAAGATAAAAAAAAGTTGCTCATAGGAAAATTCTCAATATAAGAACCTGAAAGAACTCTCAACTAGCTCCATCCTAATAAATCTCTAGGCCCAAGTGGATTTCCAATGAACCTTTTCTAAAAATATTAATTTATTATTGGGGAAGAGTTGGCAGAGCCTTTAGAAGTAGCATAGAATTCAGGAAGATTTCTTAAGGAAATTAACAATACCTTGATCACACTAATTCCTAAGAAAGAGAAGTCTTTAAAATTGGATGAATTCGAATCAATCCCCCTTCGCAACACTATTTACAAGGTTCTATCCAAATTTTTAGAAATTAGATTGAAGAAAGTCCTTCCACTTATTATTTGAAAAGAGAAAACTGAGTTTATTCTAGGAATGTCTATCCTAGATGGAGTTATTATAGACCAAGAAGAAATGCGTTCAATTCAAACCAGTTAAAAAATAAGCATGTTGGTCAAATTGGACATAGAAAAAACATATGAAAAAGTACTTTGGAGGATTTTATGCAAATTTTTAGAAGAATTTGGCTTCTTAATAATTGATTGATCTAATACACTACAACATATCTACTAGAAGGTTTTTAATCTTTGTTAATGGATCTCCTATAGGCTTCATTGAATACCCTACAAGTCTTTGTTAGGGGCATCCCATTTCTCCTTTTCTATTCATAATAATGATAGTATATTTGGGTAGGGCTTTGAATAGAGCTCAATTGAATGGTCTCCTTAGAGGTATCAAGATAACCAATGTAGTTGAAGCATTTACTCATCAACAATTTATAGATGACATGATTCTCTTTGGGAAAGTAGATAAGATGGAAGCAATTAAATACATGAAGACTCTCAAACTATAATCCAATTCCTATGGATAGTAGTTTAATTAGATATAATCATAAGTCTTCCTTTTTCATGTTAAGCCTTTCGTTGAGAAAGAGATTTTAGTGCTTTTGGGTTTTAAGGGAGGGAAACTTGTTTATTTTTAGGTCTACCCTTAGAGAAGGAACTGAGAACCACCAAATTTTGGGATGAAATAGGTGAAGGAATGGACAAAAAATGGTGTCTTAGAAAACAAAATGGCTCTCTTGGGTAGGAAGAGTAACTATGTTAAAAGTTATTCTTTCATCTCTTCCTATTTATCTAACATATTTTTTATCTCTTTCAATTGGAGTAAATACAAAGTTAGTGAAGACAATAAGAATATTTTATTATCAAGGAATGGCTAAGAAAAATAAAATAGCTTTGGTTTATTGGGAAAGGATATGTAGACTTAAGGACCTAGGGGGAGTTTGCTCAAGAAATCAATTATGGAAAAACAAAGAATCCAAAGCTAAATTAGTTTAGAAAATCTATAAGGTTCAATCAAATTTGAAGTTGTTCAAAATACATAAACCCAAATATCTGGATGATATGAGCTCAGAAGGTATTTTTAGGTCTCATAACCCTCCAAAAGGTTCAAGGGTTTGGATTTTTTTATTGAAATGTAGGAACACAATCACAAATCAAATTTCATGGAATGTTATAGATGGTCAAAGGGCTCTTTCTTGGTAAGATTCCTAGTGAGGATACCTTGCCTTGGACAAATTGATGGATCTTAATAACATTAAGATAATAAGTGAAATAAATTGGGGTATTCATGTCAAGGATTATATTGAATTATTAGAAGGAACTCCTTCTTTAGGATGGAAATGGAATTTTTTTTAAGATCTTCTAGTTAGGAGACAATAATAAATCGAATTAAAGAATATTTTGCAAAAAAAGTCCATCTCATTTAGTGTGAGATTAGATTCAAGGATTTGGATAGGGGCTAATTTATGTACGTATAAATCCAAAGATGGTTATAAATATTTAATTAAGAAACAAAAAAATTTGAAATCTAAGATTCCAATCAAATTATGTTGGGACAAAATGTATCTTCCCAAAGTAGGTTTTTTTGCTTGGGTAGCCCTTCATGGTATAATTCTAATAGTTGAGTGGTTCATGAAATTAGGCTTTGCTAGCCCTTCAATTTGTGTCTTGTGTGAGAAAAATTAGGAGTCTATTGATCATATTTTATTGACTTGACCCTTTGAAAATATATATTGGAAATGGCTATCTTCTAGATTAGGATGGTTTTCTGCTCTCCCAAATAATATATTGAGCATGTTTAAAAGTTGGCCCATTCTATTATCTACAAGTTTATTTAGCTTATTATGGATATCATCCCCTTTAATTCTAATTTGGGAATTATGGAAGGAAACAAATAGAAGGATATTTCAAGGGGGGAGGAATTTCTTGTGATTGACCTTCATGAACAAGATCAAAGATTTCATTTTAGAAGTAGAAAATAGTATAGTTTAACCAAGTTTGGCTCTAATAAATCTTACTTTTCTAGTTTGGATAGTGAAATGAAGGAAAATTGGTTTGGGTTGAATATTCCTCCATATGTGGGGAAAGGGGGAGTGGCATTCAAGAGAGATAGAAGGAAAAGTGTTTGGATCCCCCCTAAATTTGGATGTTATAAGATGGATTTTGATGTGGCCTCTCATTGAAACCTTGGACTCTCGCAAACAGATTGTACTATATATTCATGGGAAGGCATGGTAGTAGCAACACAAGCCAAATCTTTGGAAGTGGATACTAATAATATTGCAAAACTGAAATTTGCCATTGAAGGGTTATTAATTTACAAAGAATTAGGATTAGAAAGAGTGGAAATTGAAGGAAATCTAGCAATTATAATAAATTCTCTTAGAATTGGAGACATACTATACTAGAGATTGAGTTCTTTCTTAGGTAGGGCTTTAGAGTTGTTAAAGTTCTTTGAAGCTTTTAAAATCTATCATGTTTATAGAGAAGCTAATTTTTTGGTAGACCAATTGGAAAATAGAGGGGTAGATGGAATCAATGATAAATTCATCAGTAAGAATGCTCTGAAATAATAGGTCCCTAATTATTAGAATGGATATGAAGGAAACTCTTAAGAAGTTTGTTTTTCTCTTAAGTTAGAAGTTAGTTGTTATTATATCATAATTCTTGAAGAGCTATGGGCACATATTTTCTATAATCTAGACCAATATTTACAAAGCTAGAAGTGATGTTAAGGACTGATTAGATGATCTCCTTAAATAGCTTGCATCTACAAATTTGAATATTTGAGTATCTCTGATTTTTAAGATCTCTTCAAAGAATTATCTTGAAATTCATTGGAATTTTTCAATTTTAATTACCAAGGAAATATTGGAGCAATGAATAGCAATAAATTTATGATAGATCATCTATCCTTGTAAGATATAGTGGGAGCGTAGCCTATGCAAGTGGTTCAAACAAAATCATTTCAAGAGGGAACTCTACATGGTAGGATTGGCTTTAAAAAAATAAAAGGGTAAGTTTGAACTGACCTAACTTAAAAATCTTCCATAAGTTTTGAAAAGGGGATATGATAAGTCACATCATATTTAATGATTATTGTTGATAAGGTAAAATTTGAGTTAAGGGTGGTGCTCATCTCTCTTTTTATTCTAAATTGTATAACATTTCCCTAGACTATGGGTGTTAGCAAATGCACACTCCAATGAGACATTGTAGGTGATTCAAGGTTTTGTCAATGATGGCAACCTTACAATCCTATGACACCGGAAAGGTAATTTACTGGTCCCATCAAAGTTAGATTCTACATCGGCACACAGACCACCGGCACCAACAAAAAAAGGAAGCATACCGGCATAGAAGCCGATAAGAATTTTGTTTGTAATTTATTTTGTAATTATTGTAAAATCATTGTAAGCTGACTTAGGTGAATTGTAAAATGACTCATATATATAAGAGATTATTGTAGAACATTTTTGAGATATAGAGAGACATAGGATAAGCATGGAGGAATGTAATTAGGTGAAATAAGGCAGACCTATTATGTGAATTATAGGTTAAGGGTTTATGTATGAAGCAGAGCTATAAACTAGTATTGGATCTAGTATTGTAGATGCTATTCTGAAGCAATACAAGACATTGGATTTATGTAATCTATTTTGTAAGTCAGTGAGACTTCCATTTGAGCAGTGAGCTCTAGGCACTTCACCTTCCTGCATGTGCAGGCCCCTATTATAAGTAATATTCTCTTATTGGCCAGTAAGTGAATATTGTGGGTCACAAATCCCACCAAGGTTTTTCCCACACCAGGTTTCCTCATTAAACTATTGTGTTATGCTATTCTTTTCATGTGATTGTTGTTATCTTTGTTCATTGCTTTTTTTTTGGTTCACCGGTATACAATATTAATATGCTTTACATGTTTTAAGTTAAGAAAATGTTATAACCGGTAAGATACAGATTCACCCCCCCCCCCCCCCCCCCTTCAGTATCTGTGGGAATCCTAACAATTGGTATCAGAGACTGGTCCTCTATTTTCAAAAGCCTAATAGCTTGAGGAAGATCTTGACACTGATAAACATGGGAAGCTTTATGGAACAATTGGAAATTGCTCTTTCAGACTATGATGCAGAAAAATTGAAAAATATCAAACTCGAAGATGATCTAAAGGCTTCAGGGTATTATTCAAGGACTTCAAGAAAACTACACCAAAGCTAGAAATAAGAGAAGAGAACTTTGTGAAAAGATACAAAAAGATGATGATGAGAAAGAAGCTCTTAATGATCTGATAAACTAACCGAGATAAGAAAATAGGACAATGAAGCTTGAGATGCAAGATATGACTATGAGATACTGTAAGGAAAATGAATGATATGTTGAAGATAGATTTAATGCACACACAAAATGACTCAAATGAACTCATGAGATAGAAAGGTATCTTGGAAGGAGAACTAGCTGCTGCAATCCAACACAAAGAAAAATTCAAGAAAAGCTTAGAGGAACTAAATGAGATGATAAAGAATTAGAAATCAAATGGTGATACTAATGGCCTTGGCTTTGAAATTGGAGAAAGCTCTGGTACTGCAAACACACATGATCATAGCAAACCAGTAAGACAACCTAATGCTTATAAATTTTTTAGCAAATGTTTTAACTGTAATAAGTATGGTCATAAAGAAAATCAATGTAGATCTAGAAATTTTCAGAATACCAATACACCCACCGGTTAATGTTCTAAATGCAACAAATTTGGTCATAACTCAAAAAATTGCAAAATGAATGTGAAATATTATGTATGTGGAAGATTTGGACATCTATCTAATCAATGCAGGACACATACCGACATAGGCTATGGAAAAGCAATTCAGAAAAACATCATGACTTATTATGCCTTTAACAAGATTGGACATATTGCAAAATTTGTAGAAGTAAGACATCACCGGTAGACAACAAAGGTCCAAGTTTGAAAGGTAAAGAAAAGGTCAAAGGGGTAAAACAAGAATTCTCAAAACAATGGATCAGGAAATCTGAACTAAATGTTGATAGGAATACTCCTCCACTAGTAGAAAAATGTAACACTCCACCGGCAGGAGACTCTTCATCAAACTAAAGGAAAATCTTTTGGGGGTTTAGCAACTAAATGAAAAACATGTTATTATTCCCTCGGTTGATGGTTAGAAGCTGAAATTACTTCTATACCGGCAGATAAGTTAAGTGATTACTTAACTGGCATGAATTAAATGTGGTGGTTGACAGAATCAACATTATAAATTAGTGTTTTTGCTCCATTTTCATTTCACCAAGCATTCAAATCATCGAGAGCGTGAAAATCCTAGAGAGAAGCAAAGAAGAGAAAAAATTCAGCAGGCAACCATTCCTAAGGCAGATAAAGGTATTTATATCCATGGATTCTTCTTTTGTACCTGAATTCATAGAAAACCCTACTGTAGTCGAAGTGATCAAACGTCCTCGACCCATATTTCAGTTAGTTCCAAAAATTGCTAAGAAGGATTATAATGTTGGTGCATTTTCTCAAATTCCTAAAGGAGTAGTTTTTGCATAAGACCCTAGGTTATATATTCATTACCACATAGAAGAATTAGGTGATGAGAAAATCAGAGACATGTATAAAACTATAATTTGTGATGGATCCAACAATATCAAACCTGAACACAAGATAGTTAAAAACCGTAGGTTTTACTGATGTTCTCAGTATTCCAGTTTTTCCCAAGGAAGTGATAAGGATAGTATTAAGCAGGGTACATGGTGAATTTTTCTGGTTAGATACAATCCACAAAATTACTAAAGAGGCAGTAAAAGCTGTAACAGGGTTGCCCTCCACTGGTAACAGACCTGATAAGACAAAGAAGGTCTCAAATGACCTAGTGCCTAAGCTAACAGGTGCAACATTTGACAAGTGATCTTTAAGGGTAAATGATGTTGATACAAATGTCAGATTCATTAGCATGATTCTAGGCTACAAAACAACACATCCAAATAGGTTGAACTCAGTTTCCAGCTTATGCATAAAGAGTGCTTATGACATGATTAATGATAATGTAAAAATTGATGTTTGTGAGTGGTTAAAAGGTGAAGTGATTGATAATCTAGGAAAGATCAAGAAGGACAAAAAGGGGACATTTAGATTTGGAAACCTACTTGTCTGTTTAATGCTGCATATAATCAAACAAGTACCTGGTATTGGAGATAAAAATCTTGGCTTTGATATACCGATAGGCAAACAATTGTCTGACTTACTGAACA